>NC_092342.1:319496000-319801375 GCF_046630445.1 Rutidosis leptorrhynchoides
GATGCCCTAAGTCGAAAAGAAAGAGTAAAACCTCTTAGGGTCCGAGCTTTGAATATTACAATTCGTACTGATCTCACAAAGCAAATTCAAGCAGCACAGTTAGAGGCTTTAAAAGAAGAAAACGAAAAAGGCAAAATAAGCAAAGGGTTAGAAAAACAACTTGAAGAAAAAGCCGATGGAACCCTGTATTTTGCTGGTAGGAGATGGGTACCAAAACATGGTAACCTAAGGCAACTAGTACTGGATGAAGCACACAAAACGAGGTACTCAATTCACCCAGGAAACGGAAAAATGTACCACGATCTCAAGAAGTTTTATTGGTGGCCTAATATGAAAACAGAAATTGCTACTTATGTAAGCAAATGTTTAACGTGTGCAAAGGTCAAAGCTGAGCACCAAAAGCCGTTAGGATTACTGCAACAACCAGAAATTCCGCAGTGGAAATGGGAAAGAATAACCATGGATTTCATTACGAAATTGCCAAGGACTGCAAGTAGTCATGATACTATTTGGGTGATAGTTGATCGTCTAACTAAATCAGCTCACTTTCTACCAATAAAGGAGACAGACAGTATGGAGAAATTAGCACGCCTATATTTGAAGGAAGTAGTTTCCAGGCATGGTGTACCCATCTCTATCATATCTGATCGCGACACCCGATTCACATCACGTTTCTGGCAGTCATTACAAAAAGCATTGGGAACTCGATTAGATATGAGCACCGCTTATCACCCACAGACAGATGGTCAAAGTGAAAGAACAATACAAACATTGGAAGACATGTTACGGGCATGCGTGATTGACTTTGGAACCAGTTGGGATGGACACTTACCGTTGGCAGAATTTTCATACAATAACAGCTATCATACGAGCATCAACGCAGCGCCATTTGAAGCACTTTACGGTAGAAAGTGCAGATCTCCTATCTGTTGGAGTGAAGTAGGAGAAAGATAACTTACTGGACCAGAAATTATTCATGAAACCACCGAAAAGATCATTCAAATACAACAGCGATTGAAAACAGCCATGAGTCGCCAAAAGAGTTATGCTGATGTAAGAAGAAAACTGCTAGAATTTCAAGTGGACGACAAAGTCATGTTGAAAGTGTCACCCTGGAAAGGCGTTGTACGATTCGGTAAACGAGGAAAGCTAAGTCCTAGGTACGTAGGACCCTTTGAAATCACCGAAAGAATTGGAACAGTTGCTTATCGATTAAAGCTACCGCAAGAACTTAGTAATGTTCACAACACATTTCATGTGTCAAATTTAAAGAAATGTTTAGCTGAAGAGGATGTCGTAATTCCTCTTGACGAAATACGAATCAATGATAAACTCCATTTTATCGAAGAACCTGTTGAAATCATGGACCGTGAGGTCAAACAACTAAAACAAAGCAAAATACCGATAGTTAGGGTTCGTTGGAACGCAAGACGAGGACCCGAGTTTACTTGGGAACGTGAAGATCAGATGAAGCAAAAGTATCCACATTTGTTCACTGATATCGCTCATGAAACAGGTACTACTCAAAATTTCGGGACGAAATTTTCTTTAAGGGGGAGGTACTGTGATGACCCGAAATTTTTTGACTTATTTAAACCAATTCTCTATACGATTTATTATTTTAACATGCTAAACAAAGTCTGTTAGATTGAGTCTCAAAATTTTAGAACTGTTACATATATACAATTCCCTTTGACTACTCTCGACGATTCATGAACAATTATATGTATGTATATATATATGTACAAGTAAAAACTACTTTCCTACAGTAAAACCCTATTTGCTACAGTAAAAATTACTTTGCTACATTAAAACACAATTTGCTACAGTAAAACACTATTTGCTACAGTGAAATCGTATTTTGCTACAGTGCTACAGTGAAACGAGTTTGCTACAGTGATTTGCTACAGTAAAACACTATTTGCTACAGTAAACACTATTTGCTACAGTACACTATTTGATGTCGACAAACTAGCAAACAAAAACAGAAAAGGCGGCCATGCGATCGCATGGCAAAAACACTGAAAACTCATGCGATCGCATGAGCTACAGTAAATCGAAAAGTACTATAAAATGTCAGTTTTGCTCGACGAAATTCTTCATAATTATTTATGTACGTAAATTTTAATTTATAATTATAATTATAATTTTAATTTAAGTTAATAATAATAAAGTATATTCGAGGGTGTTTTAATTCGGGTTTCAAACCGCTTTAAGCTAAGGAAATATTGGGTATTGTTTGGGGTATTGTTCTTGAATCCAAGGCCAACCAGACAGTCGTCTACCGTCATTACGTCTACGCAATTTGCCTACAATATTGAGTCTCAATATTGAACTGTGAGTTATAGTCTCCCTTTTTAAATGCTTTAAATATTTTTGGGCTGAGAATACATGCAATTTATTTTAAACGCAATAAGACACAAGTACATACAAAATTCTACACTGAGTTAAACCGAAAATCCCTTAGCTTTGGTAACTAGTAGCTGCCAGTACATAGGATATGGACTGGTGGGCGCGAATAATTGTATATGGATCCATAGGGCTTGACATCCCCGTCCGAGCTAGAGCGCTAGCCTTTTAACGGACGTATGTTATTTGAGTTTAAGACACGTTGGTTTGCGTGTATTAAAACGAATGGAGTAATTATCACTATAGAGTTAAGTTTAGTTACCAGGGTGCTCTGTTACGTAGAATCTATTGATAAACTTTTGATGAAATCTTGTGGTCTATCTTTATATATGTTTATGACTCGAGCAATTAAACCTATAACTCACCAACATTCGTGTTGACTTTTTAGCATGTTTTATTCTCAGGTCCTTAGAATGCTTCCGCTGTGATGTGCTTGTTGCCTGCATGGAGTCTCTCATGCTTTGTACAAAGTTTATTGCATTCAAAATAAAACTGCGTTGTGTAATAAATAATTGGACTGTGATGTCAACCTGTAAATTAAAGACTTATGTATTTCGGGGTTTTGCTTATACCTAAGCACTCGCCCACATGTTTATAACTTTCTATGTTTAGAAAGTCACTTATTTTAATGAATGCAATATTTTATCAAAACGTATCATATAGAGGTCAAAACCTCACTGTGGAATCAATGATTAACGTGCCGCGTCAATAGCGATTTTGACGGGTCGTTACACTGAGCATGGTATAAATAGTTTTAAGACCTGTTATTTCTCTCTTATTTTAATTATGTATAACGCATATAAATTTGAAAATAACATCACTTCACTAAGTACAAATTTTAACTCATTAATATGCGCCGCCAAATGTATTATCATTTGGCGGCTCATAATTTTCGGTTTCAGATTGTGCTGAAATTCCTAAGATCACCCTAATAGAGAACAAGGAGCGAGACTCACTGAAGGTGTCTTGCCATTAAAGTTCATCTAGATGACGAAAATGATATTTTATTCATTTTAATGTTAACTTTAAACGTTTTGAATTTCTATCATATTATTAATTTTGTTAAAGCATGACTTACCATGGTATAAATAGTTTTATAGCCTATTATTTATCTCACATTGTAATTATGTATAACGCATATAATTTTGAAACTAATATCACTTCCCTAAGCACTAATTTTAACTCATTAATATGCGCCGCCAAATGTAGTATCATTTGACGGCGCATAATTTTCGGTTTCAAATTGTGTTGAAATTCCTAAGATCATCCTAAAAGAGAATAAGGAGCGAGACTCACTGAAGGTGTCTTGCCATTAGAGTTTGTCTACATGACAAAAATGAAATTTTATTCATTTTAATGTTCTTTTTAAACGATTTGAATTTCTATCATATTATTATTTTTGTTAAAGAATGACTTAGCATGGTAAAAATAGTTATAAGACCTATTATTTCTCTCACATTGTAATTATATATAACGCTTATAAATTTGAAGCTAATATCACTTCACTCAATACAAATTTTAACTCATTAACATGCGCCGCCAAATGTAGTATCATTTGGCGGCGCATAATTTTCGGTTTCAGATTGTGATGATATTCCTAAGATCATCCAAAAAGAGAACAAAGAGTGTGACTCACTGAAGGTGTCTTGCCATTAGAGTTCATATAGATGATGAAAATAATAATTTATTCATTTTAATGTTCTTTTAAAACGTTTTGAATTTGTTTCATATTATTATTTTTCTTAAAGCATGGCTGAGCATGGTATAAATAGTTTTAAGACCTATTATTTATCTCACATTGTAATTATGTATAAAGCATATTAATTTGAAAACAATATCACTTCACTAAGTACAAATTTTAACTTATTAATATGCGTCTCCAAATGTAGTATCATTTGGCGGCGCCTAATTTTTTGGTTTCAGATTGTGCTGAAATTCCTAAGATCATCCTAAAAGAGAACAAGGAGCGAGACTCACTGAAGGTGTCTTGACATTAGAATTCATCTAGATGACGAAAATGACATTTTATTCATTTTAATGTTCTATTGAAATATTTTGAATTTCTATCATATTATTATATTTGTTAAATCATGAATTAACATGGTATAAATAGTTTTAAGGCCTATTATTTCTATCACATTGTAATTATATATAATGCATATAATTTTGAAACTAATATCACTTCACTAAATACTAATTTTAACTCATTAATATGCGGCGTCAAATGTAGTATCATTTGGCGGTAGAGATGAGCAAACAACCCGAAAAACCGAAACCGAACCGGTACCGGTATCGAAAATCGGTACCGATAGAGATTCGGTATCGGTTTCAGTTCTTAGTTTTGGATAAATTCGGTTTCGTTAAATTCGGTATCGGTACCGGTTCGGTATGGGGAAACCGATTTTTAATACCGAATTAAAAATACAAGATTTTTTTAGGCCCATATATGTTGAAAAAAAAAACATTCAAGTGGATGATACGACTTTAATTGATTGGGTTTTCTCTAATCTATGCGAATATTAGCCACAAGTAACATATACATATATACTTTTCAGTGATATAATAATCGATTCGAATTATATGTTGTGTGACTGGTAATACTATAAGTTCAGGTAACAACCATTATTTAGTAACATACATCTACCGAATTGGTCTTACTCCACATGCATTAATCTGCATTATCATTATTATACCCACAATCAATATACTAAAACGTAATAGATATATAATACATACGAAGATAATAATGTATGGTGTTTGGTAATCAAAATGAATAATATTTCCCTTTTACATAAAGATTGTAATTGTAATTTCAAGATCAATATCATCGATGATAATCAACAAAGTGACAGAATGAACTATATTGTAAAGAACCTATACGTTAATTATTTTTGAACTATATATAAAAAAGAGTATAAAATCAGTTCCATTAGGTTTAGTACTGAAATTTTTTTGTCAAGCTGGAATGTTGGATCATCTAAAATTAGAACTCTTGAGCTGGAATGTAAAATCATACACGAATGTTGAAAAACATATGAAAAATCCATTTTTCGGTACCATAAGGTACAATACCGAAATACCGGTACCGATACCGGTACCGTACCGGTACCATTTTTAATATTCGGTACGGTATTCGGTTCTCTTTTTTCCTTATTTTCGGTATCAGGATTTTTGGTTTCGGTACGGTACCTGTACCGTTCTCATCCCTATTTGGCGGCGCATAATTTTTGGTTTCAGATTGTGCTGAAATTCTTAATATCACCCTAAAAGAGAACAAGGAGCGAGACTCACTGAAGATGTCTTACCATTAGAGTTCATCTAGAAGACGAAAATTATATTTTATTCATTTTAATGTTCTTTTTAAACGTTTTGAATTTGTTTCATATTATTATTTTTGTTATAGCGTGACTGAGCAAGGTACAAAAAGGTTTAAGGCCTATTATTACTCTCACATTGTAATTATGTATAACGCATATAATTTTGAAACTAATATCACTTCACTAAGTACTAATTTTAACTCATTAATATGCGGCGCCAAATGTAGTATTATTTTGTGGCGCATAATTTTTGGTTTCATTGTGCTCAAATTCCTAAGATCATCCTAAAAGAGAACAAGGAGCGAGACTCACTGAAGGTGTCTTGACATTAGAGTTCATCTATATGACGAAAATAAAATTTTATTCATTTTAATGTTCTTTTTAAACGTTTTGATTTTCTATCATATTATTATTTTTGTTAAGGCATGATTTAGCATGGTATAAATAGTTTTAAGGCCTATTATTTCTCTCACATTGTAATTATATATAACGCATATAAATTTCAAACTAATATCACTTCACTAAGTACAAATTTTAACTCATTAATATGCACCGCCAAATGTAGTATCATTTGGCGGCTCATAATTTTCGGTTTTAAATTGTGCTGAAATTCCTAAGATCACCCTAATAGAGAACAAGGAGCGAGACTCACTGAAGGTGTCTTGCCATTAGTGTTCATCTAGATGACGAAAATGATATTTTATTCATTTTAATGTTCTTTTTAAACTTTTTGAATTTGTTTCATATTATTATTTTTGTTAAAGCGTGACTAAGCAAGGTATAAATAGGTTTAAGTCCTATTATTTCTCTCACATTGTAATTATGTATAGCGCATATAATTTTGAAACTAATATTACTTCACTAAGTACTAATTTTAACTCATTAATATGCGGCACAAATGTAGTATTATTTTACGGCGCATAATTTTCGGTTTCATTGCGCTCAAATTCCTAAGATCATCCTAAAAGAGAACAAGGAGCGAGACTCACTGAAGGTGTCTTGACATTAGAGTTCATCTATATGATGAAAATGAAATTTTATTCATTATAATGTTCTTTATAAACGTTTTGATTTTCTATCATATTATTATTTTTGTTAAAGCATGATTTAGCATGGTATAAATAGTTTTAAGGCCTATTATTTCTCTCACATTGTAATTATATATATAACATATAAATTTGAAACTAATATCACTTCACTAAGTACAAATTTTAACTCATTAATATGCGTCGCCAAATGTAGTATCATTTGGCGGCTCATAATTTTCGGTTTTTTAGATTGTGCGAAAATTCCTAAGATAATCCTAATAGAGAACAAAGAGCGAGACTCGCCGAAGGTGTCTTGCCATTAGAGTTCATCTAGATGACGAAAATGATATTTTATTCATTTTAATGTTCTTTTTAAAGGTTTTGAATTTGTCTCATATTATTATTTTTGTTAAAGCATGACTGAGCATGGTATAAAAAGTTTTAAGACCTATTATTTCTCTCATATTTTAATTATGTATAACGCATATAAATTTGAAAATAACATCACTTCACTAAGTACAAATTTTAACTCATTAATATGCGCCGCCAAATGTATTATCATTTGGCGGCTCATAATTTTCGGTTTCAGATTGTGCTGAAATTCCTAAGATCACCCTAATAGAGAACAAGGAGCGAGACTCACTGAAGGTGTCTTGCCATTAGAGTTCATCTAGATGACGAAAATGATATTTTATTCATTTCAATGTTATTTTTAAACGTTTTGAATTTCTATCATATTATTATTTTTGTTAAAGCATGACTTACCATGGTATAAATAGTTTTATGGCCTATTATTTATCTCACATTGTAATTATGTATCACGCATATACTTTTGAAACTAATATCACTTCCCTAAGTACTAATTTTAACTCATTAATATGCGTCGCCAATTGTATTATCATTTGTGTAACGATCCGACTTTTTCGACTTGCTTTTGTGCTTGTTACTCTCTGCGAAACTGCGTATTTGTGCGTACTGAGCTATATTATATTCTGTGATCTTATTTCATGATTAATTACCTTCGTTTATACCATACAAGGTGCCATTAAGTACTTAGTTACGTAACTTGATCCTCGAATGCTTTTACGACCGTTAGTGTCACTTGACGTTGAGAACTAGCTATATGTATTTTGGTACACGTTTAACTTTGGTCGTAATTGGAATATTATGACTACGAAATACTAATTGTTATTTTATAATAACAATTACTTGGGCTTTTGGTTGCTTAATTACGCTTAGTAATTTATTTATGCTCACTAGTTAGTTTTGTTGGACTTTCTACCTTGTTGGACTCAAGCCCACCCTACTCTAGCTAATGGACTATTTAATTAGTCCAATTTTAATAAGTTTATGACCCATATAAATGTAAGACAAATGCCCATTTATTATAGGGAACATACTAGCATTTTTGTTAACCATAATCACAACTGTTGCATGAGATCCCAACATAAGCACCAAATTTAGACAACCATTAACCAAAAAGCAAAAGTTTATCTCACTTGTCCCCCCAAACCCCACGGCCACCACCACCATACCCCCCCATCACCTCCTATAAATACCATGCTAATTCCTCACATTACACACTTGATTTCATTCACAAATTACACACACTTACTCTCTAATTCTCTCTCTAGTCTTTCTCACTCTAAAAAGTGTAAGTTTTAAATTTTCTTTCTCTTCTTCTTCTTTTCATATCCACGACATCATCATCATCATCATTTAAAGGATCTAGCTTTTTAGCTTTTGATCTTGTTATATCTTGTAGATTCAAACTTGGGTTTGAATCATTCAAGAACATGAAAGATTCAAGCTTTCTAGCTTTGAATCTTCATTTACTTGTTAGATCTAGCTTATGATTTCTTTATTTGGTTATAAAGATCAAAACTTGTGTTTATGATCTTCATGTAACTTGAAGATCTAGTCTTTTGCTTTAAGGATCTTCAAGAACACTAAAGATCCAAGATTTCTAGCTTAGGGTTTCATTATTTTGTTAAATATCTTAGCTTTTTAGCTTATGGTCTCATTACTTTCATTAGATCTTAGCTTTCTAGCTTATGGTCTCATTAATCTTGTAAAGATCCAAGCTTTCTAGCTTAGGTTTTTCTTAATACTTGAGATCTAAGTTATTATTGTAGATCTCACTTACTTGGAACCTTTTTGTGTTTGTTGTGATGATAAAGATCAAGTCTTCATCATCACATATGATGGAGATGCATAAACTTGTGTAAAAAGGACAAAGGTTGAAGCTTTATTGGATTTATGCAATAATTAGGTAATCTTGATGTTCAAAACTTGTAGAATGATAGATTTTACTCTTAGTTGTGTATTGATGGTTCAAACTTGGTCAAAGTGATGCTAAAACATCAAAGAGTTGTACACTTGAAGCTTACACGCATCAAGGATGAGAACCGTGATGAGCATCAAGCACCAAGAAACCCACCGGAGCACTTGTTTGCTGTTTTTTGGGTTCTGATCCGACTCCTGGACTTCTGGAAAATTGATTTTTAGATAACTCGTTTCGAGTAGATGACTTTTCTTTTAGGCCTCGCCTAAATCCGATATACGGTTTAGGATTTATAGCCTTCCGAAAGTCACTACGCCTTTGTAACGACGTGCTGAAAATTCTGACCTACTCGCACTTAAACCGTCGCCACGGTTAAACGAAGACGAGTTAGGTTTTGAAAATTGGATATCAGTTAGAGGACTCACATACAGAGCCTTGGACACTGACCACGTGTCTTTTCGTTTTGCATAGAGGTCGTAGCAGCTGTCCGAATTCAGCCTTTTGTTTCGATCTCTATATTTGATGAGAACTTAGTTTATCTTTTACGAATGATGATGACGATGATGATGTCTAGGACTTTACTTATGTACTTTTAAACCTTTTGGAACAACATACTGACTTAGTGACCTTTTACTTAGGTTGACGACCTTTCGGACCGACTTACTACCTGCATACTTTTCATATCGACTTTTACTGCTTATTCACTTTGAGTTATAGCTTCCATTTTTACTTTATTATTTTTGGGACTGAGAATACATGCGCTTTTTATGTTTTACATATTAGACACGAGTACTTAAACTTTATATATGTGTGGGTGATATAACGGTACAAAGATTCCCCTTAGCACGGTAACGTTTAATAATTGGTTTTTGAACCGGTGAACGCGAATATTAGATATGGATCCATAGGGTTTGACATCCCCACTCGGGCTAGTCGCGCTAGCATTTAACGGGTGTTTGATACTTCGAGGACATACGCACTCGCCAAGTGTACTTTTAGGGGGTATTACTATTACGTTAAGTTAGTTACCGGGTGCCCACGGATAAGCATATACTTTTCATACTGTTTTGGAATACGAAATCTCGTGGTCTACATTACATTACTGAATACAAACTATAGCTCACCAACATTCGTGTTGACTTTTAAGCCTGTATTTCTCAGGTGCTTAGACGTTGTTGCTTCCGCTGTTAGACTTGCTATCTTGGTGTTTTACACTTGCTGTTACAGACTCGCTGTGTTAGACTTCTGCTGCATTACTTAAAGATGTCTCAATCATGGAACTTTTATCTTGTATTCACAACTTATGTTATTTGAATAATGAATTGTAAATGACCTTTTTGTCACGTAATCTTTTGTAAAACATTATCCTTTTTGAATGCAAAACTTGTTTTAAAACAGCATGTAGTATTGTACCGTGTAATGGACCTGTTGTTGACGATTCGTACATGATGGTTTTGTACGGGGCATCACATTTGGTATCAGATCATCAGTTGTAGGGAATTAGGTTGCATTAGTGAGTCTTGACTGAGCCGAGTAGGATTCGCTAATAGAACTAATCTACAACTTGCTCGTTTACTTGCTACTGCTTACTACTACTGCATGCTAATGCTTACCCTTACTGCTATGTGAACTTGCTGTATGCTGCTACTTTCTCGCTACTACCTGCAACTATCTGCCTTTGATTACATGTTACTTTTGTTTAATACTGTTACGATTGCCATGCTATGTACAGCTAGGATGCTATAGTGCCTGATTACGTGCTTGCTATATGTCTTACTGACATGGAAAAAGTTATTTTTCCTTGTTTAGATGTCAGACATGCTACCCATGACCTTTGACTTCGAGTACCTAGCCTACTATTGTTGTTGACTCACCGCTACCCTCCGACGAATCTGGCGATTCGTCTTCTGGAGATAGTAGGCACGTGCTTGACCTGATGGACGTCTCAGATGGAGACGAGGATCCCGAGGAGATTCCAGCACCACCCAGCCCTAGACTCCCGGGGCCACATCACTATTTCGGTAGTACTGTGATCCCTGGGGGAAACAGAGATGGTCCCTTCTGTAACGAGCATGGACATTGGGCTAGACGCACCACTGACGGACGTGTCGTACCGATTACACCTGGCAGATATTGACTCATGACCACCGGCCAGACACATCCACCCGTACGTGATGTACCTGCACTACCTTCCGACGATTCAGATGAATCATCATCCGATGACACCAGCGAGGAGGATTTCGAGGAGGATTCTGAGGAGGACTTCGAGGAGGAGCCCGTGCAGCCACCCTCTACCCCGCTGAAGAAGCGGTACCATTTCGATGGTACTGTTATTCCAGGGGTTAATGGTGGAAAGTCGTTCGTGAACGCACATGGACAGTTGCTTAGGGTCACCGACCGTAAAAGGGTTGTACCATATCCTGCCGATCTATTTGTGCGTAAGGTCACCCACTCAGAGCCGTCTACTTCTAGTACTACATCTGCATTATCTGGACCATCTGCACCACCTGCTCCACCAGCATCCCCTATCGTCGAGGAATTGACGAGGGAAGTGCATGCCCTTCGTGCTCGGGTAACTGAGCTCGAGGACCAGATGTCCCACCTGATGGATATCATTTACCCACCCTCGCCCTAGGAACATTGTATTTGATTTCTTTATGTATTTCGTTTGTAGTTTCCTGTTTTTTATTTATGTATTATACGAACCTTATGCTATTGTATGCGATTTTCTTATTATGAATGGAACTACTGTTGTTGATTTATTGCACGGCATTTTATTACATGTTAGCTTTTGTGCTACCTGCTGCTTGTTGCCATGCTTAGTTATCGTGTACTGTGTTGCTTCCATGTTGTTTACCTTATGCCGTGACGTTGTTGGTTGATGAATTTTGACTTAAGTCGAAACTTTTGTTTGGAAGATCGATGGCTAACGGAAGAGGTCCAAGAGAAATTCCCACCACAGCACAGCTTGAGGAGATGATAGCCGCTCGAGTGGCCGCAGCTTTGGCGAATGCCAACCCCCAAGCTCCACCAGCTAACCCGAACTTCCAGAATGGGTGTACTTTCAAGGAATTTCAGAGCTGCAAGCCCCATAATTTCAGTGGAATAGAAGGGCCAGTTGGGCTGACGAGATGGTTTGAAAAGTTGGAAGCTGTGTTCCGTGTGAGTAACTGCTCCGAAGGGAATAAGACTAAGTACGCATCCTGCACTTTGTCGGATGGTGCTTTGACTTGGTGGAACACGATAGCCCATGCGCGAGGAATCGACGAAGCTTACGCTACACCATGGGAGGAGTTTAAGAGGGCTATGATCGAGGAGTACTGCCCCAGATCCGAAATTCAGAAAATGGAAGCGGAGTTTTGGGAACTGAAAGTTGTAGGAACTGATCTTGATGGCTATAACCGAAGGTACTTGGAGTTAGCTTTGATGTACCCCACGATGGTTACTCCGGAGTACAAGCGGATGGAGAGGTATCTATGAGTACTCCCCAAGGACATTCAAGGAAATGTCACTTCATCGAAACTACCGAATGTCCCAGAAGCTATGCGCATGGCGCACACCCTGATGAATCAAATTACCAGCCAAGAGCAAGAGAAGGCGAAGTCAGAATCAGGAGCTAGTAATGGGAAATGTAAGTGGGACGGAAGTAAGGGAAAAGGTTTTGACCAAAACCCGACTAAGAAGTATGAGAATTTTAAGGGAAACTGTGACGACCCAGAAATTTCTGACCAAATTTAAACTTAATATTTATATATTTCTGACACGATAATCAAAGTCCGTTATGTTAAGTCTCAAAAAGTTTGAACTGTTTCATATATTCAATTGACCTTCGACTGCTCTCGACGATTCACGAACAATTAATTGTAAATCGATATGTATGTATGTAAATATGAATAATAGTTCTAAATATAATTTGAAGTATTATATGTTGTTGTTATTAAAAATTAATAAAATAAAAATAGGATATTATAATAATTATATATATATATATATATATATATATATATATATATATATATATATATATATATATATATATATATATATATATATATATATATATATATATATATATATATATATATATAAGTATATTAAAAATAAATATTAAATGATTGTAATACTCGTTTGATGTTCCGATTGATATTAAGCAAGTTAAATTCAAACTTATGTAATCTTAAAATAAACGGTGATACGAAAATGAGTTCTATAAATTTTAGGCTTATTAAAAATGTATTTAGGAACTATTTGTTAAGTTTTAACACTTTTTATATTTTACCCAGAATTGGGAGGGACAGTTGATGTAATTTTTATTTAATAAATTAATGATCAAATTTTGTACCATAATGACCAAAATAAATAAAGCTATTTAATTTAAAAATATGAGATTTTTCCGAAGACTTTTATCCGCCACTGATTATCAACGGAGTACGAAATTTAGCCCGTGAAAGGTGACGGCTAACAATTCACACGTTTTAATTTCAATAGATTATTATAATTAATACTTTATATCGGTTACTGTTTCTGATTGATTAAATATCAATCTATAATATGCATATAGATATAGAATTATAAATATATACACTGCAACGTTACATATCCTTACCTACTACCCACTTGACAAACCACAATTTCTTCACCTTTTAATTTCCTGCACCCATGATCACTTATTGATGTTAAAGCAGAGGTGTAAGAAATATACTATTATTTTTATTACGAAATACGATACAATTTACACAAGTTTTATTTATTTATATAGATGTGATATACTTAAACCTTGCTACAACACTTATAGGCAGTGTACCTAATCGTAGAGAAGTGTAGTTTTTAGTAAGTCCGGTTCGTTCCACAGGGAGCTAGCCAAGTTTAACGCTATATTTTTAACAACTATATTTATATAAAAAATATATAATTATATAAGTAATATTATTATTATTATAAAAAGGGGGTTTTACCGTTTAATGACCGGTTTGTCGATTTTAAAACTTAAGTCACAATTAAAACCTAATGTAAAATATTAAAAATAAATATAACTTAATTTAAAGCGTAAAGTAAATGACGATAAATAAAATTGCTATAAATAAAAGTGCGATAAATAAAATGACAGTAAATAAAATTGCGATAATTAAAAAGTACGATAATTAAAAGTGCGATAAGATATAAAATAAAGGAATTATTCTTATTTAAACTTCCGTAATCATGATGTTTGACGTGTTGATTTTAATTTATTACCATGGGTTAATTGTCATTTGTCCTGGATTATTCGATATGTCCATACGGTTTTTGTCCATAACAATCCATCAGTCGTAAATATAAAGTGCGAGTGTCCTTGTCAAATTATCCTTATACCCGAAGTCAAATATTCTAACTAATTGGAGACTTAAACTGTAACAAGGTTTTAATACTTTGTTAACAATTACGCCAAGTGTCCTTGTACATAATTCACCCCTGTTTTAATTAGTCCATTGACTATTAATCCATTCTCGTGTCCGGTTAAATGAACGATTATTAGTATTTATAAATATCCCGCCCATCGTGTCCGATCGAGTGTATATGGTTATTTATAGATACGTCAAATTGTAAATCTCTATATTAAATTAACGAACTATCATTCAGTTAAACAAATATAAAGCCCATTAATAGTCCATAGTCCAATTTCCACAAGTGTCGATCTTTTGTCCAAACCCCAATTATGGTACAAAGCCCAATAACCCCGTCTTTAATATTTAGCCCAACATCACGATTACTTCGATTTAAATAAGCATAATAATAACTTAGCTACTAGACATTAATTTAAAAAGGTTGAACATAACTTACAATGAGTATTAATCGCGTAGCGTTACACGGACAGAATTTCGACTTACAAACTTAAAACATTCGCCACTATAACTTTATTATTATTAAACTTAAATTAAAATTAAAATTATAAAATATAAATATATATATATATATCGTATATGATATGAGAAAGGAAAAGAAAAAGATGTTGAAATCGATCAGAATGCGCGGCCTTTTATAGGCCCACGTTTCACTGTTGAGCTCCGCGAGTGCAGAGGTTTTCTTCATCAAAGCTCCGCGAGTGCGGAGGTCTGGAATCCAGCTCATAGATCAAATTCAAAACGTGGGCTGCGTATAATTATAATATATAATAATATATATAATTAATTATATATTATATTATATTCTTGTGCATAGTTGACTTGTAATTTTTGGTCCGTTGCGTCGCACGCTGAAAGTTAGTTCATGTCTTGGTTCCGGATTTTCGAACGCCATTTCGTACGATTTAATATCTTGTACATTGTGTTTCACGGCTTGTACTCTTGTAATTTTTAGACGTTTCTCATCAATAATTTGAACCACTTGGATTGTACTTTGTACTTTTTAGCTTTTTGGTCATTTGCATCTTCAATTCGTCGAATCTGTCTTTTGTCTGCACCTTTTATTATTTAAACGAATATAACTTGTAAATAGAATAACTGCAACTAAAAGCTTGTCTTTCTTGAAGGATAATGCTATGAAATATATGTTCGTTTTTAGCATTATCAAATATTTCCACACTTGAGCGTTGCTTGTCCTCAAGCAATATAGAACTTGAATATAACTTTACTAGAATCACTTCTTTATTCTTCACACTTTGTACATCAGTGATTTTAATATGGCGGTATGAACAATGATAGTAACGATGTGGTTTACAGTCCCACATGACTATGAAAATTTATATCCTTTAAGGAAATTGGATCTTTATGAAAATATTTGATCTTTTGAAAATTCATTCTAGCTTTTACCCTAGATAAGTTTTTCGGGAAAACCCTTCACCGGTGTTTGCAAAATATTTTTGTGGGTTTTGTGGGTTTCAGATTTCAAAATTTTAGCTCAAAATTTCTAATTTTGTGTCACCCACTTGCTAATCCTTGTATTAGGAAAGCAACACGTCCAATATACTTGTTCTGTATATTACCTTTCGGTAAACTACCGTCCGGTTGTAAAGGAAATCGTTGAACAAGCAACTGTTAAGGCAATGTCTAATGACATGCAGATGTTCATGGTTCACAACGTGTTGGATGCAATTACTATCCTTTGTAGGAGCAATAGTAAAGATCACCCTATAATTCTTCGGTCTGGCACAAGGTCATGTCTTCAACCATGCTATGCAACCACCGTTCTTACGGTTGACACCCGATTTGGTTCAGGTGACCTAATGAATTCCGGAGAATTCTTAGGATTTTACGTTCAATGGTAATGAACGCATTGAAAATGGGTTTTCAGAAAACAAATCGGTTTTAATTTGATCAAAATATTTTCTCGTTCAAGCTCGAGTTTAGATATCATCGAATTCCATGAGTTTGTAATTCTCAATCTTTAAGGTCAATCTCAAGGATTGAGTAATATCAGGCTTAAAAGCTGATTTTTGATCTTTAAGGAGATTATCCTTTCTGGGGGTCTGATTCATTAGTCTTATCAAGCTAATTTGCACGGCTCCCTCCCCATTTTACGAGACAGATCCTCTCATGGTTAGGATAAGTCTGACCACTTGGCGACCCTGTTTGATGCTGAGGTCCGTGGATTTCCTGCTGATTTTAGAGATGACTTTTCTAGATTTTTCGTCAACCTACAGCTGGTCTGGACAATAACTTCCTGACCTAAATCAAGAAGCGCGTGTCTTTTTCGGAAGACTTTACTTCCTTTTAATGATGGAATTGATTCATCATGTAGATCCATCTTTCTTTCAAATATATTACAGTAATTCGGGTAAAACTGATTAGTTTAGTCCAAAGCAAAAGTACCTGCAATAATCTTGTACAAATATGTGATATATGTTTTGAAGAACTTGGTAAATTCTTCCCACCCTTAGCTTTTATTTATTCTTTTCGTTGGCTTTTTATTCTCCTTTATTCCATTTTAAATGAATTCTAACATTTTGGGTTGTTTCTCCATTTATTTCTCTCCGAGGTAACAATAATTTTGGTATTATAACCTAGTTTTATCGTTCATAAATATGTATAAACACGATTTTGAATTCGTTTAATTGAAAATTTTTCAAATTTTTACAAAATTTGGCAATTACACTAAGTGTAAACCCGAGAGAATTTATAACCCTTCCCCACACTTGAGATCATGCAATGCCCTCATTTGCATGAAATCAGACTATAATTATAAATTCATGAGGGTGATTAGTGTAGAAAAGTGATTAAAAATACCGAGTTTGCAAACATATTATTTTATATCACATTTGATATTTTACGTCTTGTCGTCAAAATTAGTAACTTTTGCTGAACTTTAATGTCAGTCTTTGAAAATGCGCTGTTTTACCCTGTTTTGTACATAAGATAAACTACAAACATACATACATATATATATATATATATATATATATATATATATATATATATATATATATATATATATATATATATATATATTATATAAAACCTTTATTTATTAAAACAATTTAATTGAATAATTTTTTAAAATTTTGTTTCCTTTTACTTTAGGTAGTTTCGGTATGTTTACCTAGTCTGTCCCTCGACAAAATTTAAAATTTGTTTTTTTAAAGCGATTGTTTTAAAAGCAAAGATTTTTGGGTTTTTTTAATTTTTTGGTATACTTTAGATCAATAAAATTAAAAATAATGATAACAAAATTTTTCGCCCCGCCTTCGGGTAAAGCAATTTCGATTCTATGATCTAGTCTTTAACTTAAGATGAATTTTAGAAATCATTTTTTAAACTTAAAGAAATAAAGTAAATTTTGTTTTTAAATTCACACAAAACTTAAATTTAAAAAGCGTATTAATTTCATACAAACCTACAAAATAAAAAAAAAAATTCAGAATGGAGGGAGAAAACTAGTTCTTTAGTGTCTGCTAGTGGAAAAGACCAATCGGATTCCATTCTCGGAACTACATGAGAACAGAACAACTAACTCTAGACAACATTTTCTTTTAGAACATTTGAATCTCCCCACACTTAGGTAGCTGTGGTGTTGAAATTGTGATTAACTTCATCGTCAATTTCTTTTGGACCATAATCAACTTGCATATCTGTGACTTTTGCTTTAAGCCATTGGTTGGATTCCTGTGTAATTTCCACAAATTCAACTAGTTTCACCTTTTCTTTAGGCGATAGATTAGATACTAACCGGTTACATAACTTAAAGTTCCCCTTGGTTCTAGCATCGCGAATCCGTTTAATAAGTTTCTTCATTGATCTGTTAATAACGGGGTCATTTAATTTTGTATCAACAACGGGTTTTTTTTGTTATCAGCTCATCATTAGGTGCTACTTCATCTTCCCCACACTTAGGTGTTTTATTATAATTAAGCACTAC
Organism: Rutidosis leptorrhynchoides; assembly: GCF_046630445.1. Lineage (NCBI taxonomy): Eukaryota > Viridiplantae > Streptophyta > Magnoliopsida > Asterales > Asteraceae > Rutidosis > Rutidosis leptorrhynchoides. The sequence continues at coordinate 319,514,366 of NC_092342.1, forward strand.
CGTTGGAGTTGGTATAGTAATATAGTTTTTACCAATCGTTTTTGGTTCAACAGTTTTGGTTGGTGGAGATTTAGACTTTCGACTCATAAAGGTGATCGATTTTTCACCATCACTAAGTGTCATTCTACCATCTCTTACATTAATGAACGCCTCGGTGGACGCTAAGAATGGTCGTCCTAAAATTAGAGGAACGTTTGAGTCCTCTTCTATTTCAATGACAATAAATTCGACTAAAAAGGTTAAATTACCCACTTGAACGGGTAGGTTGTCAGCAATTCTAACTGGGTGCCTAATGGTTTGATCAAAGAGTCGAACACTCATCTCTGTTGGACTTAACTCACCTACTCCTAATCTCTTATATAATGAAAGAGGCATAACACTCACACTCGCACCTAAATCTGCTAGTGCGTCATACATGACACAATCACTAAGTAGACAAGGAATAATAAATTCACCCGGATCACCCAACCTTGGTGGAGGTTTTGGTGGAACTGTCTTCACCGGGTTTACTTTTACAGTTTTTGTTTCTTGCACTTTCTTATTCTTCTTCTTCTTTCCAGAGGTATCACAAACTTTATTACCTATCACTTGCTCATACTTAACTCCTTTTCTTGGAAACGGGATGGGTGGTCTGTATGGTGCCACCACTGGCTTTACATACTCGGGTGGTGGTGGTGTTGTAACTTCTTTATTGTTACTCACATCTAAAACCTTCCCATCTTCTGGTGTTGGTTTTTCAGAATTTGTTGACACCATATTAACATTCTCATTCCGAGGATTTACTTCAGTATCACTCGGTAGCTTTCCTTGTTCCCTCTCACTCATCATGCTAGCAAGAGTACCTACGTGTTTTTCTAGATTCAAAATGGAAGCTTGTTGAGTTCTTAATAACTGATCAAACCTTTCATTTATTTGGGTTTGAGATGTAATAAATTGTGTTTGAGATTCCATTAGCTTTGCCATCATTTCTTCTAGATTTGACTTTTTCTCTTCGGTTTGTTTTGGTGGTTTATACAAGCTAGGTTTTTGTTGGTTGAAAGTGTTGTTTTGAGTTGGTTGGTTATTCGGACCTTGTTGGTTGTACGAGTTATTGTTGGGTCCATTTGGATTGTAAAGAATGTTTTGATTTCGATTAAAGTTTGGCCTTGGCGGTTGATAATTATTTTGATAATTATTTCCCGGTCTTTGGTTCATGTAGGAAACATTCTCACGTTGTTCCATCGTTGGTTCAATGTGACTATCTTTTGTTAAGTGTGGTCCACCGCATTGTTCAAAACTGATGCGTATTGCGTGAATATATTTAGTCATCTTTTCCATTCGTCTCTCGAAAGCATCTATTTTTGCGGAAACGGAATCAAAGTCATGGCTAGAATCGGCTCTCGCCGCTTTAGATGATATAACGATGTCTTTTTCTTGGTGCCACTCATGTGAGTGGGAGGCTGTGTTATCAATTATTTTGTAAGCTTCTGTTGCGGTTTTCTTTATAATTGAACCACCAGCTGCTATATCGATGTCTTTTCGTGTAGTAATGTCACATCTTTGGTAGAATATTTGTACTATTTGATAAGTATCTAAACCGTGCTGAGGACATCCTCTCAACAACTTTCCAAATCTTGTCCACGCCTCATATAGAGTTTCATTTGGCTTCTGCGTGAATGTAACAATTTCTCCTTGAAGTCTCACGGCTTTGGATGCCGGAAAGAATCTTTTAAGAAATTTCTCAACTAAAACATCCCATGTGTCAATCGCCCCTTCAGGTAACGATTCTAACCAATCTTTGGCTTCTCCCTTTGAAGTCCAGGGAAACAACATGAGATAGATCTGTTCATCCTCAACTTCTTTGATTTTGAATAGAGTACAGATCCTATTAAAGGTTTGAAGATGTTCGTTTGGATCTTCTTTTGGCGAACCACTATATTGGCATTGATTAGTTACCATGTGTAGGATTTGTCCTTTGATTTCATAATCTGGCGCATTAATGTCTGGCTTAATAATGGAGTGACCTTGGCCCGTGCGTGTGGCTCTCATTCGGTCTTCCATAATTTGAGGTTCCGTTATTTCCATAATTGAGTTTGTTGAATCTGAATCACTAGAGGATTCTGATTTAATGGTTTCTTCCTCGACAATCTCTGGTTGAATGATTTGTGGTTCAGGAGGAATGATTAGTGGTTCAGGATCTCTGAATTGCCCTTGAATATCCTTCGGGTTCTCAATTGTGAGGCCGGGTTCAAAAAATGGATTATCGAAAATTTGAATTGGAATACTTGGTCGACTTGATGATGATTCTAAAGAAAAATCAATGGCGACAATATTGGCTAAATGTCTTGATCGAGTTACAGGTGGTGAACGTATGAAAGGTGGTGAACGTTTTGCTCGGTGCATTCACTGAATATCCTATTAGTTATAAAAATAAAAATATATAAGTTATCAAATTAATAGACTTTTTTGATTTTGCCCACGTTTCGAATAGCCAATAGATGCAGCAGGTAGCCAGAACCCTTTAAATCGAAAGCCCACAACTCGCCACTAACAAATCCAACTAGCCACTAACAAATCCAACTATTACTACGAACCAGAAAATTTTGGATGTCTATCAATTTAACCACTTAAAATAATTTTTCGTTTTGAAATTTTAGAGAAGAAATAGAAAATTGTATGTCCTAAAAACTAGAGCGTCGAGAAATAAGAAAGACAAAGAGCGCGTCGAAAAATGTCGAAAAATAAAAGGTCGAAAAATTAAGCGTCGAAAAATAATAAAACGCAGCGTCGAAACTTAAAAGTCTAAACACTAAAAATTAAAACTTACGTCTAAAGGTATTAAAGCTTAAAAGGAATTCTATATCCAAAATGGCAATAACTTAAAAAGTACTAAAATCTTAAAACGACATTGCAAAATTCTAAAGCACCTAAATCTTAGTCTAAAGAAAAAGCACTTAAAGGATTTTACGGCAAAGCCTAAAGATCTAGAGCTACTATCGCAAAAATACTAAGTTTAAAACTAGTTACGAACGATAAATATATAAATTACGATTAAACGATTAAAAATATACACAATATAAAAATAGGCTTAAAGTTATAAAAATACAATTTTACGAAAATATTATTTTTATATTATTATTTTATAAAAGTATTAATTTTATAAGTAATAAAACTAATTAATACTTAATATTATAAATTAAATAATAAAAGTAAAAGTAATATTAAAAACTAATTAAATAATTAAACCCTAATTAGGGTTGATTAATAATACAGTAATAATTAATAATACTCCGTAATTAATGTTGTACGATGTTGAAACCTGGCGTGTCAGAATAGGCTCCGCGAGTGCAGATTTTGTTCTGCCCAGGAGCTCCGCGAGTGCGGAATATGCAGGTTCAGAAGAGATGCAGGCCAGAAATCACAGGTTCAGTTTTAATTTTTTTTTTTTTTTTTAATTTTTACTTTATAATTTTACAAAATTTAAAATAAGTAATTTAAATACACTTATATTTTTAAGATCTAAAAAAATACTTTTATACTTTATAAAATATATATTTTCGTTTTACTCTTTTTTTATGTTTTAAATTTTTTTTTAAAATATTTATATAAAACTTATAAATAAAAAAATTTACTTATTAGTTTTTATAACTTTTCACAATAAAAAGAAATATAAACTTTTTAAATTTAACTAAACTTAAAAATATAGATATATATTTTTCTTTTTCTTGATTTTATATTTTTGATTGTATTATATAAAACGTATTTTTATAAAAAGAAATTAAAACTTAATAAAAATCTTTTTTTAAAGCGTTTCGATTCGGCGTTCCCCGGCAGCGGTGCCAAAAATACTTGATGTTAAAGCAGAGGTGTACGAAATATAATATTATTTTTATTACAAAATACGATACAATTTACACAAGTTTTATTTATTTATATAGATGGGATATACTTAAACCTTGCTACAACACTTATAGGCAGTGTACCTAATCGTAGAGTAGTGTAGTTTTTTGTAAGTCCGGTTCGTTCCACAGGGAGCTAGCCAAGTTTAACGCTATATTTTCAACAACTATATTTATATAAAATATATATAATTATATAAGTAATATTATTATTATTATTATAAAAAGGGGGTTTTACCGTTTAATGACCGGTTTGTCGATTTTAAAACTTAAGTCACAATTAAAACCTAATGTAAAATATTAAAAATAAATATAACTTAATTTAAAGCGTAAAGTAAATGACGATAAATAAAATTGCGATAAATAAAAGTGCGATAAATAAAATGACGGTAAATAAAATTGCGATAATTAAAAAGTACTATAATTAAAAGTGCGATAAGATATAAAATAAAGGAATTATGCTTATTTAAACTTCCGTAATCATGATGTTTGACGTGTTGATTTTAATTTATTACCATGGGTTAATTGTCCTTTGTCCTAGATTATTCGATATGTTCATACGGTTTTTGTCCATAACAGTCCATCAGTCATAAATATAAAGTGCGAGTGTCCTCGTCAAATTATCCTTATACCCGAAGTCAAATATTCTAACTAATTGGGGACTTAATCTGTAACAAGGTTTTAATACTTTATTAACAATTACGCCAAGTGTCCTTGTACATAATTCACCCCTGTTTTAATGAGTCCATTGACTATTAATCCATTCCCATGTCCGGTTAAATGAACGATTATTAGTATTTATAAATATCCCGCCCATCGTGTCCGATCTAGTGTATATGGTTATTTATAGATACGTCATTAAATTAACAAACTATCATTCAGTTAAACAAATATAAAGCCCATTAATAGTCCATAGTCCAATTTCCACAAGTGTCGGTCTTTTGTCCAAACCCCAATTATGGTACAAAGCCCAATAACCCCGTCTTTAATATTTAGCCCAACATCACGATTACTTCAATTTAAATAAGCATAATAATAACTTAGCTACTAGACATTAATTTAAAAAGATTGAACATAACTTACAATGAGTATTAATCGCGTAGCGTTACACGGACAGAATTTCGACTTATAAACTTAAAACATTCGCCACTATAACCTTATTATTATTATACTTAAATTAAAATTAAAATTTTAAAATATAAAATATAAATATATCGTATATGATATGAGAAAGGAAAAGAAAAAGATGTTGAAATCGATCAGAATGCGCGGCCTTTTATAGGCCCACGTTTCACCGTTGAGCTCCGCGAGTGCGGAGGTTTTCTTCATCAAAGCTCCATGAGTGCGGAGGTCTGGAATCCAGCTCATATATCAAATTCAAAACGTGGGCTGCGTATAATTATAATATATAATAATATATATAATTAATTATATATTATATTATATTCTTGTGCATAGTTGACTCGTAATTTTTGGTCCATTGCGTCGCACGCTGAAAGTTGGTTCATGTCTCGGTTCCGGATTTTCGGACGCCTTTTCGTACAATTTAATATCTTGTACTTTGTGTTTCAAGGCTTGTACTCTTGTAATTTTTAGACGTTTCTCATCAATAATTTGAACCACTTGGATTCTACTTTGTACTTTTTAGCTTTTTGGTCATTTACGTCTTCAATTCGTCGAATCTATCTTTTGTCTTAACCTTTTATTATTTAAACGAATATAACTTGTAAATAGAACAACTGCAACTAAAAGCTTGTCTTTCTTGAAGGATAATGCTATGAAATATATGTTCGTTTTTAGCATTATCGCTTATTAACCCTCCACAATTTTTACAAACTAACTATCTTCTATCTATATTTATATATGATATACATAACATATACTTACATGCTTAAGAGATCGATAGATATATATATCTATCGATCACCTTCCTTGTTCCTTGTCTATCTTCAAGGCCGCCACCCTTGGCCACCATAACCCTCGGTTGTGACAACCCGGAAATTTTCAACCAAATTTAAACTTTATCTTTATATTATTCCGACTCGATAAGCAAAGTTTGTTAAGTTAAATCTCAAGAATTTTAAATTGTGTTCATACATTCATTATAACCTCGACCAAATTCCGACGATTCACGAACCGTTATATATAAATAAATATGTATATATATGTATATATATATTATAACTTGAGAATATTAATAAAGTATTAAACGTATAATACTTTACATGAACGTATTTGTTTCAATATGTTTATCGATGGAATTAGAAGATAATATCAAATGATTGATTTATCAGATACATTATGATATCATTACGGGTCTATGTTATGAGGTCCACTGTGATTTAAGAAATCTATTCTTTTTGAAAACATTCGGAAAATGGTAAAGTGATTTATAAGTAAGAACGTGAAATGTAAATAACTTAGATGTTGGATATCGACAAGTTAAGTAGCTCGACATTTTTCATTAAGATGATTTCATACGTTTATTTAACCTTTGAACTTTATCCCATGCTTCACCAACAAACTGTAATTTAAAAACTTGAAACCTATTATGAATATATATGATTCTACTTTTCTAAAGCATTTTATGATATAACGATTTCCATTATTTTAACCTTTAAACAAAATGATTCTTAAAAATATATTTGGTTTTGGAAAACAAAATTATTATATTTATTTGATTTAGTTTCAAACGTACAAAAACGTTTTCAGTTTAAAAAGAACTTTATTATTAAAATGTATATAACTTTTATAAATATCTAGAACCACTTTTGACAACTCATTACTTAACCAGTATGATAAAGATAACGATATTTATATTTTATTTTATTAAATATATATAACAATTTAAATTAATATTATATATATTTATACGCATATTATACGTACATAGTTTTATACTTTTACTATACTTAAACTTTACCTTTACTTTATTTTTACTTTACTTTAACTTTAATAATTCACTTTAATAATTCATACTTTAATAATTCACTTTAATAATTCATACTTTAATAATTCACTTTAATAATTCATACTTTAATAATTCACTTTAATAATTCAAAAATCTATTATAAATAGAATTCAATAGGTTTCATTATTTCATAGAAACTTGAAAATATTTTTCTCTAAACTCTCTCAATCGGTTTACATATATATATATTTACTCCGTATTATTTCAAGATATTATTAGTATACATAAAATATTACGTCAGAGTGCTGTCCGAGTGATTTCGAAATTGTTTTTCGAGTGGGATTGGATTAAGGAAATTATGGGTTATAGCTATGGAGGTGATTGGGTATGGTTCATGGGTATGCTCGTGAGGTCAGTATAGTGTTTATCATCTCCGTTGCGTCTACGTACCTTTCCTGCAATATTGAATCTCAATATTGATACGTGAGTACTCATAATTTAACTTTTACATACTAATAGTGTATCCCTGACTAGTGCTCGAGTATATAGGATTATGCATGTTTGTACTTTTGATATTGCCTTTAGTTAGGTTATGTTGAATCCTGAATTAGTTATATATGCTACTGAGATAAGGTATAAGATATGCATGTCGATGGAAAGCTAGCGAAAAATTAAGAACTTTTCATTTAGATATCGAATGATTTCGATGAACGGATTTGAAGTTATAGTCCATCGAATTTTTGTATTATTATTAAAAATGATTATTATTATCGTCGTTATTATCGTCGTTCTAGTTTTATCTTATTATTATTATTATCTTTATCAATAAAAGGATTTATATTTAAAAATTGTTATTTTTTTTATTATTACTATCGTTATTATCGTTAAAGTTATAATTAGTATTATTATTATTATCCAATTATTATTATTATTATTATTGGTATTATTATTATTATTATTATTATCATTATTAATATATATATCATTATTTAAAAATGGTTATTGTTATTGTTATTATTATTATTACTATATTATCATTAAGATAATTATTAGTATTATCGTTAATAATGTTATAGTAACTATCATTATTAATATTAGTGTAATTAAAACAAATATTTGTAACACCTAATTATTTTGATTACTATTATTATCATTATTACGAACACGATATAAAAGACGATTAAAAGCTATTGAACGAAACGATTAGGAAATAATGGGTAAGAGTATCATGATGAAATTAAAATATTATAAGATATTGATTTAGATAAAATTATCGTTCTTATTATTTTTATCATTACTATTATTATTAAAATTATTGTTAGTATTAAAACTATCATTTTAACAAAAATTATCATTTTAATAGAAATGTCATTGTTACTATAAAATATCATTATTATTATTATTTTAAATAGAATTATTATTTTAAAGATAATATTAAAAATTATCGTAAATATTAAAGTTATCATAATTAGAATTATCGTTTTATCATAATGTCATCTTAGTAATTATAAATATTGATATTTTATAATAATAATAATTATTACAAAATAATACAACTTTTACTTACTTTCATTATAGATATTATTTTATCAAATAAATATTTGATACAAACATATTTTACTACGTGTAATAACTTACTTTAATAATACCTATCATATTATCTTTATAATATTAAATAAACTCTATAAATTTTATTACTTAATATATATAAAAGTATATTTTATTATATAAATATAATATAAAATTTTATTTATTAATAAATAAATTATATTATTTACTCTAATAAATCTTTTAAAAATATTTAAAAATATAAAATGACGATATTTAAACTATATATTAATCATGTATAGATTTTTGGAAATTATTTTGAGTCAAATTTACTTTTGTTGACTTTTGCATATTAGTCTTGAGCATTAGGATTGTGGTACACTTTGACTTGACCTAATTTGTTAGATAAATATTGACCAACACATAAATATATATAATTAATTTAGGTTCTTGAATCTGAGGCCAACCTTGCACTTGTTCAATGACGTTATATGTATTTTTACTACGAAATACAGTATGGTGAGTTTCATTTGCCTTTTTACCCTTTATATTTTTGGGACTGAGAATACATGCGCTTTTATAAATGTTTGATGAAATAGAAACAAGTAATTGAAACTACATTCTATGGTTGAATTATCGAAATCGAATATGCCCCTTTTTATTAAAGTCTGGTAATCTAAGAATTAGGGAACAGACACCCTAATTGACGCGAATCCTAAAGAAAGATCTATTGGGCCTAACAAACCCCATCCAAAGTACCGGATGCTTTAGTACTTCGAAATTTATATCATGTCCGAAGGAGGATCCCGGAATGATAGGGGATATTCTTATATGTATCTAGTTAATGTCGGTTACCAGGTGTTCACCATATAAATGATTATTTTTTGTCTCTATGCATGGGACATATATTTATGAGAACTGGAAATGAAATTCTTGTGGTCTATTAAAATGATGGAAATAAATGATTATGATAAACTAATGAACTCACCAACCTTTTGGTTGACACTTTAAAGCATGTTTATTCTCGGGTGTTAAAGAAATCTTCCGCTGTGCATTTGCTCATTTTAAAGATATTACTTGGAGTCTTTCATAGCATATTTCGAAGAACGTTGCATTCGAGTCATTGTGTTCATCAAAGATTATTATTAAATCAATTTATAGTTGGATAGTGGATATTATGAAATGGTATGCATGCCTGTCAATTTTTGATGTAAAGAAAGATTGTCTTTTAAAAACGAATGCAATGTTTGTAAAATGTATCATATAGAGGTCAAATACCTCGCAATGTAATCAACTATTGTGAATCATTTATAATGTATATGAACGGGTCCTTTCAGTTGGTATCAGAGCGGTGGTCTTAGCGAACCAGGTCTGCATTAGTGTGTCTAACTGATAAGTCGTTAGGATGCATTAGTGAGTCTGGACTTCGACCGTGTCTGCATGTTAAAAGTTTTGCTTATCATTTCTAGTCAGAAATCATCTGCTTATCATCCATAGGAAATTACCTGCTTATCATTAGTAGTCTAAACACGTCTTGCTACATTTATTGCATGAGTAGTGTATAGACAAAATTCATATCTTAGCATATCTGCTAAATCATATCTTATCGTATCTGTTACTTTAAACTTTACCTGACATATCCCGCAAATTCCTCCGTAATCTATGAAATCTTTTGATCTCTATATATAGATATCCTATGTAAATAGAATACCACCCGATAGCCAAAAAATATTTTATATCGAAAATCCTTTATCTAATCGTACGAAATGGAATTTGTCATCAGTTCAAGTCACTCGGATTCCGAAATGGAATCTCACTCAAGCTTCGAAAGCAGTGTGACCGGAATGGATCAACCAATCAGTCATCACCTATTCTGGATGAATTGGGGATGGGTTCGTAGCCTCCTCAATCATTGGAAACAAGAAGAAGGTGATCCTTTCCATCCACCACATTGCCCTCTTGGCGAAGAACCTGAAGCACTTACCGGAGAACCTATTCGAGACACCATTTTCTCTCTCATTTCCAGGGTATCTCGTCACGATTATATACTACATCAAATTCTAGATTTTATTTATCCGCTCGTTTCGACCGACAATCATCCTGAAATAATAGAAGAAGTCAACGAACTTCGCGCTCGGGTAGTGGCTTTGGAGAATATGGTGCAGAGATTACAAACACCAGCAACAGCACCAGTAGCATAACCAGTACCACCATCATCAACGCCAACAGTACCATTACCACCTCCAACCACAACCTCGTTGTAAACCTCAACTTCACAATCTGTCCCCACGAGCATCAACGTCATACGTACCATAGATACCAAGGAGTACCAACAACAATAACTGATGAAGTATTAATTCATAACTTCATTGGAGAAACATTCCGCGGCGATTATATAATCTCTAAAGTCTTAGAGATTATCTAATCTAGCCCTAACCATAAATCAGTTAAGCGAACCAAAATGATAAAAGGAAGAGTAGAAACCCTGACAAAAATGGTGTGTGATTAACAAGTTAAACTTGTTTTACCAACAGCATCAACAGTACCGTCAACGTCACCAGCATCGTCAGTACAGTCAACATCAGAATCAACAACACCTATAACATCACAAACTTCGTCAGTTCAAGAATTATTGTGGACATCATTACGAATCAATAATGTGTATATTGTATCAACAAGTTATGAAGAATTAACTCATTCCCTCTAAAGAAATTATATATATATATTATATATATATATATATATATATATATATATATATATTTTGAAATAAAAAATAAATCTTCCTGTGCTAAGCTATTGTGTGTGAATCTTAACTACTCAGTTAATTCATATTACAAATATGTAATAATGTACATCCCTCGCACGTGACTTAACCATCGTTAACTACAATCTCTGTCTCAATTCAACAAATTCCAATTCCTAATAAATCAAGTATATATTTGATTTTACACTTCATCATTGATGTAACCGAAACTTTTCAGATAACATCATTCGCACTTTGCGAAGTTCACAAGAATTTAACGAAAACCAACATCACATCTCAACAAATAACGAAGTATTGATTCATAATTTCAATATTATTGAAGAAATACTTATGTAACCTCTAAAGCCTTCAAGGAATTATTCAATTCTAGTTCCAACCATAAATCGAATGAGTTTAATTTAGTATTAACTCATTAAAATCTATGTTACATCTGAGGAGAATATATACATATATATTTTCATAAAGACTGTAATAAAATTCTTATGTACAAAATATTAATTGTGAAACTTTTTTAACGGGCAGGTAATACCCGAGAGATATATATAAATTCACAATTAATATGTTACATTCTTCGAATCAGATTAAGCAAATTATCAATTATACTTCCTACTTTCACAATAATATATATTCTTTCATAGAAATCAAAACAACCATACTCATTCAAACCCAATTACATATTCTGCTTTTAAAATCTCAGAATTCTATTTGAGATATAACCGGTACCATCACTTTTAGATTCCTACATCTTTCAAAGCTATACTTTGACTTCAAAAGTGTGTTAGAACATCAAATGTATACAAACGATTACAATCTGTGTTCAAACCCTTCGAAAATCTCTGAAGACACTTCAAATAATGAGCAATCGAGATGATGATCCAACCACATATTACCCACAGGTATGTACTTAAAAAGCTTTCGAAGCCAAAGTCATAATTCAACACATATCTGTGTCAGATCTTTTGGCATTTATTAGCAAAAATAACCTTGCAATTCCTTTGCAAAGTAGCAAATTATATCACAGCTCCAGCAAGACAACTTCGATTTTTTCATTCGGATTAGCCTTATCATAATTTTGATATATGTTATTACCCTTTTGTTACCGGAGAACCTTTCATATTCCACCACATTAGCAATAAACTTACCAACAACTTCACTAATCTTGGGCATTCCGAAGAATCTTTATATTTATCGAAACCTCATCATTTAATCATCTGCCTCTTGTAACGAGAATTGTCATACGAATCATTGGGAAATAGCAATCAGTATTTTAAAATCTCACAGCATGTTGACGCCAATAGTTATACATAACGTCTATTTCCAAGGCTTACATACTTCGAATGTGAAGTTTCTGAAAAACACTCTGAACCGCGAACTAGTTCTCGAAATGCTGATGAAGCAACAAAAACTGTAAATGACCATAGCAGTAAAAAGTTTGATGATAAAGATTAGTGTATTAACAAAGCTCAGAAATAGAGAAGTTTTGGAACTGGAAAACGGATTGAGCAAAGTATGAAGGAGGCTGTGGACAAATCACAAAGACTGAACCTGCCTTCAAAGAATCCAAATGATTCAGTGTCTGCTGAAGTCATTAACGAATACCTTGCTCCTGCCACTAAACCCTTATAGACAATATTTTTCATCATCCTCTGATATTAGAAATTCTAAGATATCATCGTATCTTTCATTATAAATATCCTCCATATTTCTGAAGATATTTCCATAACTATTCTTATCTAGAATCATTTATCTCTTTGCGCTATCTGTATTACATCAAAAAGGAAACTGTTTAGTTCCTATACTCTGTAAACCTTTGAGTTTAAAATATGAATGTTTTTGAAGTAGTGTTGGAAACTGAAGCATGAGTTAGTATAATATAATGACACTTGATCAACGTGATTATATTACAGTAATTCATGCTGAGTTTCTAAATGGAACGTGATGATTCACATATCATAACATCATCATGTGCCATGTTATACGACTCTTGTATTCTATTTAACCTCTAAAATATCAAGAAAATATTTCTTGATGATTCGGCCTTTTCCAAGGTATTCTAGTAATTTGACAAGTCAAGATCGTGCCATCACAATTTCCTTCCTAGAACATTAACAATGTTCATTCCGAAATTCATATCTGTGAATTCTGGACCATTACAAGCGATGCTTAATCGTAAGAAGAAGAAACGAAAGGACAAAACTTTGAAATAGAAATTGGGGTATAAATTGCAGCAAATAAAAGAGAGCATTAACTGTGGATGACAATGATTATAGAAGATAGAAATAGAGACTTTGAAATATAAGGAAAGATATAAAGCCCAACGACAAACCAAAAATTATAAACCATATATATCGATGCATATAGCAATATAAAGACACGGGAGAACTAGAAACACTATAAACCCAAGAGTATAGTAGAAGTAAATAGATTCTTCCGGCGGTAGATGAAAAAGAAGAATGACCGATATGAAAGTTATAAGTATATCGAGAATCAGAACTGGATGGAGCATATTGATGAATACTTTAAAATATGAGTTGCGGGGGAAAGAATAGAAGGTGATGAAACATGACTAGGAACTTAGAAATCAACAGATTTAACTCACACAATGACGGAATAAGTGAATCAAACCCTCTAGTGAATAGGTTAAGCTTTTTTGGATTAATTTAGTCATACCACAACTAAATCAAGTGTGATTAGATCAACACCTAGAGCTATTATTCACCACCTGGGTGATTTGGATTGAGAGAGAATCGGAGGAGCTCACCAGATCTGAGTGTGTGTAACAAATGAGAGGCTTAACCTAAAATGAAGAACATAAGACTTTATATACCCCTGCTATTGACTCACCCGTACGATTCATCCATCACACATACGAGTTGGCTTCATCAGCCGTACGGGTGATCACTCACTTGTGTCTTCTCATTTAGGTGGTAATTGTGACTTAGCTCAGCATCAACTGTGCGTATGAGCCTGTCAGCCGTACGAGTGAGGCTTCACTCGGACGTCTGACTAAGTCTAACATAGTCAAACATCCAAATCTCATTTCTGCAGTTGCTGTAACCACATACAAACACGGATAGGATAATAACGAACGATCATGGTGGCCTGTAAACTGTTGTACCTGCAATGGACGTGGGTAGATGTCTAGGGACTTGCATAAAATATATCAACAAAAGGTGTGAGTTGTAAGAAAACGAAGGAGCTGAATTTATAAGAAAATCTCCGACAGAACAATTAAAATGGACGATCACATTTAAAGCAGATCCTAATTCCTTTTGTTACCGGAGAATCAAATCTTATTACAAAGATTTTCTTCAAATCTGGAAATCAATCATATCTACGTCAAATGATAAGATGAATCTACACTTACTCATTTCACTCTTCTATGTTAGCTTCATTCGTACTCTTCATATAAATGGATTGTTTATCCAAATTATTCGCTGATGATAAAACTCTAATTTTCAGCCTGTATGCATCATGAAAACATACTTATTATCATTCATGACCATTCCACTCAAATTTCGGGACGAAATTTCTTTAACGGGTAGGTACTGTGACAACCCGGAAATTTTCAACCAAATTTAAACTTTATCTTTATATTATTCCGACTCGATAAGCAAAGTTTGTTAAGTTAAATCTCAAGAATTTTAAATTGTGTTCATACATTCATTATAACCTCGACCAAATTCCGACGATTCACGAACCGTTATATATAAATAAATATGTATATATATGTATATATATATTATAACTTGAGAATATTAATAAAGTATTAAACGTATAATACTTTACATGAACGTATTTGTTTCAATATGTTTATCGATGGAATTAGAAGATAATATCAAATGATTGATTTATCAGATACATTATGATATCATTACGGGTCTATGTTATGAGGTCCACTGTGATTTAAGAAATCTATTCTTTTTGAAAACATTCGGAAAATGGTAAAGTGATTTATAAGTAAGAACGTGAAATGTAAATAACTTAGATGTTGGATATCGACAAGTTAAGTAACTCGACATTTTTCATTAAGATGATTTCATACGTTTATTTAACCTTTGAACTTTATCCCATGCTTCACCAACAAACTGTAATTTAAGAACTTGAAACCTATTATGAATATATATGATTCTACTTTTCTAAAGCATTTTATGATATAACGATTTCCATTATTTTAACCTTTAAACAAAATGATTCTTAAAAATATATTTGGTTTTGGAAAACAAAATTATTATATTTATTTGATTTAGTTTCAAACGTACAAAAACGTTTTCAGTTTAAAAAGAACTTTATTATTAAAACGCATATAACTTTTATAAATATCTAGAACCACTTTTGACAACTCATTACTTAACCAGTATGATAAAGATAACGATATTTATATTTTATTTTATTAAATATATATAACAATTTAAATTAATATTATATATATTTATACGCATATTATACGTACATAGTTTTATACTTTTACTATACTTAAACTTTACCTTTACTTTATTTTTACTTTACTTTAACTTTAATAATTCACTTTAATAATTCATACTTTAATAATTCACTTTAATAATTCATACTTTAATAATTCACTTTAATAATTCATACTTTAATAATTCACTTTAATAATTCAAAAATCTATTATAAATAGAATTCAATAGGTTTCATTATTTCATAGAAACTTGAAAATATTTTTCTCTAAACTCTCTCAATCGGTTTACATATATATATATTTACTCCGTATTATTTCAAGATATTATTAGTATACATAAAATATTACGTCAGAGTGCTGTCCGAGTGATTTCGAAATTGTTTTTCGAGTGGGATTGGATTAAGGAAATTATGGGTTATAGCTATGGAGGTGATTGGGTATGGTTCATGGGTATGCTCGTGAGGTCAGTATAGTGTTTATCATCTCTGTTGCGTCTACGTACCTTTCCTGCAATATTGAATCTCAATATTGATACGTGAGTACTCATAATTTAACTTTTACATACTAATAGTGTATCCCTGACTAGTGCTCGAGTATATAGGATTATGCATGTTTGTACTTTTGATATTGCCTTTAGTTAGGTTATGTTGAATCCTGAATTAGTTATATATGCTACTGAGATAAGGTATAAGATATGCATGTCGATGGAAAGCTAGCGAAAAATTAAGAACTTTTCATTTAGATATCGAATGATTTCGATGAACGGATTTGAAGTTATAGTCCATCGAATTTTTGTATTATTATTAAAAATGATTATTATTATCGTCGTTATTATCGTCGTTCTAGTTTTATCTTATTATTATTATCTTTATCAATAAAAGGATTTATATTTAAAAATTGTTATTTTTTTATTATTACTATCGTTATTATCGTTAAAGTTATAATTAGTATTATTATTATTATCCAATTATTATTATTATTATTATTGGTATTATTATTATTATTATTATTATCATTATTAATATATATATCATTATTTAAAAATGGTTATTGTTATTGTTATTATTATTATTACTATATTATCATTAAGATAATTATTAGTATTATCGTTAATAATGTTATAGTAACTATCATTATTAATATTAGTGTAATTAAAACAAATATTTGTAACACCTAATTATTTTGATTACTATTATTATCATTATTACGAACACGATATAAAAGACGATTAAAAGCTATTGAACGAAACGATTAGGAAATAATGGGTAAGAGTATCATGATGAAATTAAAATATTATAAGATATTGATTTAGATAAAATTATCGTTCTTATTATTTTTATCATTACTATTATTATTAAAATTATTGTTAGTATTAAAACTATCATTTTAACAAAAATTATCATTTTAATAGAAATGTCATTGTTACTATAAAATATCATTATTATTATTATTTTAAATAGAATTATTATTTTAAAGATAATATTAAAAATTATCGTAAATATTAAAGTTATCATAATTAGAATTATCGTTTTATCATAATGTCATCTTAGTAATTATAAATATTGATATTTTATAATAATAATAATTATTACAAAATAATACAACTTTTACTTACTTTCATTATAGATATTATTTTATCAAATAAATATTTGATACAAACATATTTTACTACGTGTAATAACTTACTTTAATAATACCTATCATATTATCTTTATAATATTAAATAAACTCTATAAATTTTATTACTTAATATATATAAAAGTATATTTTATTATATAAATATAATATAAAATTTTATTTATTAATAAATAAATTATATTATTTACTCTAATAAATCTTTTAAAAATATTTAAAAATATAAAATGACGATATTTAAACTATATATTAATCATGTATAGATTTTTGGAAATTATTTTGAGTCAAATTTACTTTTGTTGACTTTTGCATATTAGTCTTGAGCATTAGGATTGTGGTACACTTTGACTTGACCTAATTTGTTAGATAAATATTGACCAACACATAAATATATATAATTAATTTAGGTTCTTGAATCTGAGGCCAACCTTGCACTTGTTCAATGACGTTATATGTATTTTTACTACGAAATACAGTATGGTGAGTTTCATTTGCCTTTTTACCCTTTATATTTTTGGGACTGAGAATACATGCGCTTTTATAAATGTTTGATGAAATAGAAACAAGTAATTGAAACTACATTCTATGGTTGAATTATCGAAATCGAATATGCCCCTTTTTATTAAAGTCTGGTAATCTAAGAATTAGGGAACAGACACCCTAATTGACGCGAATCCTAAAGAAAGATCTATTGGGCCTAACAAACCCCATCCAAAGTACCGGATGCTTTAGTACTTCGAAATTTATATCATGTCCGAAGGAGGATCCCGGAATGATAGGGGATATTCTTATATGTATCTAGTTAATGTCGGTTACCAGGTGTTCACCATATAAATGATTATTTTTTGTCTCTATGCATGGGACATATATTTATGAGAACTGGAAATGAAATTCTTGTGGTCTATTAAAATGATGGAAATAAATGATTATGATAAACTAATGAACTCACCAACCTTTTGGTTGACACTTTAAAGCATGTTTATTCTCGGGTGTTAAAGAAATCTTCCGCTGTGCATTTGCTCATTTTAAAGATATTACTTGGAGTCTTTCATAGCATATTTCGAAGAACGTTGCATTCGAGTCATTGAGTTCATCAAAGATTATTATTAAATCAATTTATAGTTGGATAGTGGATATTATGAAATGGTATGCATGCCTGTCAATTTTTGATGTAAAGAAAGATTGTCTTTTAAAAACGAATGCAATGTTTGTAAAATGTATCATATAGAGGTCAAATACCTCGCAATGTAATCAACCATTGTGAATCATTTATAATGTATATGAACGGGTCCTTTCATCGGTCACCTTCACCACTCCATTGCCACCTTATACCATTACCCACGAGCCACCTCCTCCCATCACCACTTCAACCTCCTTGAAAACCATTACCATCACCAAACCCACTTCTAATTTGCTTCTTGTCCGAGAACATATCACCACCTCCATCTATCACCCCATCGAGCCACCATATCCACCATCACGTCCACCACCATGGAACAAGACCACCCATTTGGTAGTTCTATTCATTGTATAACACCACTAAAATCACCACCTCACAGTCACCACCTCATATATATATATATATATATATATATATATATATATATATATATATATATATATATCTCTCTCTCTCTCTCTCTCTCTTCAATGTTCACACAAATCACCACCTACTTGATTTTATTGCTGTTTTGGTTCTAACAATTAAACCCTCTCGTATACCTTCTTCTGCAGCTACTATCCGAATACAACCAACCATCATCTTGTGTTCCTCTACCTCTTCTCCTTACAACCACTAACCATCACCATTGATAATGCATGTTATATGTTTCCTGTTTCGTTTTTCTACTTCTATTCTTGTACGAACCGATCACCACACCAAGCCACCACCATCTTCTCCATGTTAAACCATCAACGAAAACCTACATAAACCACCACTATCATCGTTCTTTATTTTTGTTTTCAGGAACACCTCACAACCTAACCCCGTAGATTATTTATGTATCTTTGGTGATCATCAACTACTAATGTACCTGTTACTTCATTATTTTCTTTCTTTCGATTGGCACCCAGATGAAATAGTAACAATTATACAACGATTGTTATATTGTTAATCTATTTCTATTTCTTGTTCTAACAATGAAAAAGCGTTGGCGATTCCTTGAGACGATACATGAAACCACAATGATAATTTCACGAAGGTATTGATAATAATTCAACGAAGAAGATGATGAATAGTGTACTCGATGAACTCCTATTCCTATTTCTATTGATAAGCCATCGAAGCTTCTGACATCGCTATTTTTTTTTCTTTGGCTGATTGATTGAACCACAGATAATTGATGATACATATGGCATACGATGTACAAGATGATGATATGATAATGGTGTGAAGATGAGCTGTAAAGTTACGGCTGCAAATTGATTGATCATTCGTTCCTGTTTCAAGTAATAAACCAAAATTTTTTTGTCGGCTCCTGCTTTGTGATAATACCCGGACACCGAAACTTTGTTTCTTTTATTTTTCTCAGATCAATCAAGCTATTACTGGATTGGGCGGTTTTATTGGGCATTGATCAAACATCCATTTTAATTTTGGGCTGTTTGTTATTTCAAAAACTGACTCAACAGCAAAATAAATGCGGGTTATAAAGAAGTAGAGTAGAAATTAAAACAAAAATGATAGAGCAGAGGGATGGTTGGACGTGATGTTGAGTTAATGAGAGGTCTCGGGTTCGAACCCAGGGAAAGGCAGTTATTTTCCTTTTTGAAGCTTTTTCTTTGAGGTAGTTTTCTATTATTATTATTATTATTATTATTATTATTATTATTATTATTATTATTATTATTATTATTATTTTTGTTATTGTTAGTATTATAGTTATTTTCCGAAAAATCATTACATTCATCGAAACCCTGTCATATACTCATCCACATCTTGTAACGAGAATTGCCATATCAATTTCTGGTAATCAGCAATCAATATTTTAAATCTCGTCGCATTTCTACATCAATAGTTATATGTATGTATATAACATTTATCTCTTAGAATTCTGATCTTCCATTCTAAAATTCTGAAAAGCACCCAGTCTACGAATCAATACTCCAAATTTTGAAAAAGCTGAATGAAGCAGCAGAAACTGTAGACAATCGTAAACGACCTTAACCGTCGGAAGTTTGATGATAAAGAATAGTATGTTGGCAAAACTCAGAAAAGTTGGTACAGAAAAGCTGATTATGCGAAACTATGACGGAAGCTCGTAGAAAAATCATAAAGGTTAAACCTGTCTTTAAAGAATCCAAATGATTCATTATCTGCTGAAGTCATTAATGAATACCTTGCTCCTGACTCTACACTGTTACGGACAAATCTTCTTTATCATCCTTTGATATTATAAATTCTAAGATATCATCGAATCTTTCATTATAAATATCCTCAATATTTCTGAAGATATTTTCATAACTATTCTTATCTAAAATCATTTATCTCTTCGCAATATCTGCGTTACATCATAAAGGAAACTATTTTAGTTTCTAAATTCTGAAAATTTGAATTTAAATTATGAATGTTTTTGAAGGAGTGTTGGGAATTGAAGCATGAGCTAGTATAATATAATGACACTTGATCAACGTGATTATATTACAATAAGTCATGCTGAGTTTCTAATGAGACGTGATGATTCACAGATCATAACGTCATCACGTGTCATGTTACATAACTCTTTCATTCTGCTTAACTTCTGAACATATCAAGAAAATATATTCTTGATAGTTCTATTCTCAGTAATTCTGGTAATTTGACAAATCAAATTGTACTAATACGTTCTTTCTTGTTTAGAACATGATGTTCATTCGAAACTCCATACTTACGAATTCTGGATCGTTACTCGCTTTACTAGAGGTCGAGAAGAGAATAAAAAGGTAAAGAGCTCCAAAAATAAGAGAAAATATTAAACCCAATAACAACACGGAGGTTACAAACCGTGGATATTAATACGAGTAGCAATATAAAGACACGGTGTAATTAAGAATAGTATCACCCCAAGGTAATAATAGAAGTGAATAGATTCCTCCGGTGGTAAATGAAAAAGAAGAATGACAGAAGCGATAGTCAAAAAAATATCAAGGATCAGAACTGGATTAAGTATTTTCACAATTCTTGGAATTATGAATTAAGAAAGAAAGTATTGGAGTGGTGAAAATAATAGAACGGGGGAGATAATTTATAGTGGAAATATCAGACAGAGCAATCAAGATATATGCTCGTATTTAATTAAAGAGATCTTAATTTTCTTATTCACCGAAGATTCAAATCTTATTCGGATTTCAAAGATTTCTTTAAATCCCTTAAATTCCAGAATTCAACCAAGACAACGTCAAAAGTTAAGACGCACCTTATTTTCTAAATTCAAACGTGATTATGTCAAAAGTTAAGACGAAACTTTATTTCTTCAATTCACTCTTTTGAGATAACTTCATTCGTACTCTTCGAATAATCGAATTGTGCTATCCATATTACTCAATGATGATAAAACTCCATTTATCAACTCGTATGCGTCATGAAAACATACTTATTGTCAGCCATGACCATCCCAATCAAATTTTGGGACGAAATTTATTTAACAGGTAGGTACAGTGACGACCCGGATATTTCCGATCAAATTTAAACTTAATCTTTATATGTTTCCGACACGATAAGCAAAGTCCGTTATGTTGAGTCTCAAAAATTTTGAACTGTTTCATATATTCAATTGACCTTCGACTACTCTCGACGATTCACGAACAATTAATTGTAAATCGATATGTGTGTATGTAAATATGAATAATAGTTCTAAATATAATTTGAAGTATTATATGTTGTTGTTATTAAAAATTAATAAAATAAAAATAGGATATTATAATAATTATTATTTAAAATATATCTATATATATAAATAAAGTATATTAAAAATAAATATTAAATGATTGTAATACTCGTTTGATGTTCCGATTGATATAAGCAAGTTAAATTCAAACTTATGTAATCTTAAAATAAACGGTGATACGAAAATGAGTTCTATAAATTTTAAGCTCATTAAAAATGTATTTAGGAACTATTTGTTAAGTTTTAACACTTTTTATATTTTACCCAGAATTGGGAGGGACAGTTGATGTATTTTTTATTTAATAAATTAATGATCAAATTTTGTACCATAATGACCAAAATAAATAAAGCTATTTAATTTAAAAATATTGGATTTTTCCGAAGACTTTTATCCGCCACTGATTATCAACGGAGTACGAAATTCAGCCCGTGAAAGGCGACGGCTAACAATTCACACGTTTTAATTTCAATAGATTATTATAATTAATACTTTATATCGGTTACTGTTTCTGATTGATTAAATATCAATCTATAATATGCATATAGATATAGAATTATAAATATATACACTGCAACGTTACATATGCTTACCTACTACCCACTTGACAAACCACAATTTCTTCACCTTTTAATTTCCTGCACCCATGATCACTTATTAACCCTCCACTACTTTTACAAACTAACTATCTTCCATCTATATTTATATATGATATACATAATTACATGCTTAAGAGATAGATATATATATATCTATCGATCACCTTCCTTCTTCCTTGTCTATCTTCAAGGCCGCCACCCTTGGCCACCACAACCCTCGGTCACCTTCACCAATCCATCGCCACCTTATACCATTACTCACGAGCCACCTCCTCCCATCACCACTTCAACCTCCTTGAAAACCATTACCATCACCAAACCCACTTCCAATTTGCTTCTTGTCCGAGAACATATCACCACCTCCGTCTATCACCCCATCGAGCCACCATATCCACCATCATGGAACAAGACCACCCATTTGGTTGTTCTCTTCATTGTATAACATCACTAAAATCACCACCTCACAGTCACCACCTCATATCTCTCTCTCTCTCTCTCTCTCTCTCTCTCTCTTTCTCTCTCTTCGTAAATCACACAAATCACCACCTACTTGATTTTGCTGCTGTTTTAGTTCCAACAATTAAACCATCATGTATACCTTCTTCTGCAGCTACTATCCGAATACAACCAATCATCATCTTGTGTTCCTCTACCTCTTCTCCTCACAACCACTAACTATCACCATTGATAATGCATTTTATATGTTTCCTGTTTCGTTTTTCTACTTCTATTCTTGTACGAACCGATCACCACACCAAACCACCACCATCTTCTCCATGTTAAACCATCAACGAAAACCTACATAAACCACCACTATCATCGTTCTTTATTTTTGTTTTCGGGCACACCTCACAACCTAACCCCTTAGATTATTTCTGTTTCTTTGGTGATCACCAGCTACTAATGTACCTGTTACTTCATTATTTTCTTTCTTTCGATTGGCACCCAGATGAAATAGTAACAAATATACAACGATTGTTATATTGTTAATCTATTTCTATTTCTTGTTCTAACAATGAGAAAGCGTTGGCGATTCCTTGAGATGATATACGAAACCACAATGATAATTTCACGAAGGTATTGATAATAATTCAACGAAGAAGACGGTGAATAGTGTACTCGATGAACTCCTATTCATGTTTCTATTGATCAGCCATCGAAGCTTATGATATCGCTATTTTTTTTTCTTGTGCTGATTGATCGAACCACAGACAATTGATGATACATATGGCATACGATGTACACGATGATGATATGATAATGGTGTGAAGATGAGCTGTAAAGTTACGGCTACAAATTGATTGATCATTCGTTTCTGTTTCAAGTAATAAACCGAAATTTTTTTGTCGGCTCCTGCTTTGTGATAATACCTGGACACCGAAACTTTGTTTCTTTTATTTTTCTCGGATCAATCAAGCTATTACTGGATTGGGCGGTTTTATTGCACCTCGATCCAACATCCGTTTTAATTTTGGGCTGTTTGTTATTTCAAAAACTGACTCAACAACAAACTAAATGCGGGTTATAAAGAAGTAGAGTAGGAATTAAAACAAAAACGATAGAGCAGAGGGATGGTTGCACGTGATGTTGAGTTAATGAGAGGTCTCGGGTTCGAACCCAGGCAAAGGCAGTTATTTTTCTTTTTGAAGCTTTTTCTTTGAGGTAGTTTTCTATTATTATTAGTATTATTATTATTATTATTATTATTATTATTATTATTATTATTATTATTATTATTATTATTATTATTATTATTATTATTATTATTATTATTGTTAGTATTATAGTTATTATTATTACTAAAATCATATTTATATTTATAAGCATTAGAAACGTTATTAACATTAGTATTTTTATAAGTATTATTACAAATATTATCATTATTATTATTAATATAATTATTAGTATTGTTATTATTAAACTTATTATTATTATTATTATTATTATTATTATTATTATTATTATTATTATTATTATTATTATTATTATTATTATTATTATTATTATTATTATCATTCTCACTAAAATTACTATTTTGTTATCACTAAATCTATCAATTTTTTCACAAATAGATACTTTTATATAAAAATACATTACACTATACTTTTATTATTAAAAAGATATTAGTTAAGTTATATCAATTAATATATAAGAATATACTAAACCTTAATATACAGTTTTTATTATTAATGATAAGTAATAGTTATATAAAACATAAAAATTAAGTATATTAAATTTATCTAAATAACATATAGTAATACAAGTATATTATTAATAACAACATATATATATATAATTGCTCGATTACGATTATATGTGTTAATATATATATAAATGATATAGGTTCGTGAATCCTAGGACAAGCCAACATTGTTCAGTATCGTCGTATGAATATTTTTACTACAAAATATTGTATTGTGAGTTTCATTTGCTCCCTTTTTAAATGCTTTTGCAATATATAATTTTGGGACTGAGAATACATGCGCTGTTTTTTATAAATGTTTGACGAAATAGACACAAGTACTAAAAACTACATTCTATGGTTGGATTATCGAAATCGAATATCACCCCTTTAGCTTGGTAACCTAAGAATTAGGGAACAGTACCCCTAATTGACGCGAATCCTAAAGATAGATCTATGGGCCTAACAAACCCCATCCGAGGTACGGATGCTTTAGTACTTCAATTTTTATACAGACGAGAGGATTCTATTATACAGACGAGAGGATTCTGTTTTGGGGATATTCTATATGCATCTTGTTAATGTCGGTTACCAGGTGTTCACCATATGAATGATTTTACCTTTATGCAGACGAGATGATTCTACTATGGGAATTATATTTATAAAATGAAAATCTTGTGGTCTATTAAAATTATGGAAATGAATGATTATGATAAACCTATGAACTCACCAACCTTTTGGTTGACACTTTAAAGCATGTATATTCTCAAGTATGAAAGAAATCTTCAGCTGTGCATTTGCTCATTTTAGAGATATTACTTGGAGTCATTCATGACATATTTCAAAAGACGTTGCATTTGAGTCGTTAAGTTCATCCAGATTATTACTAAGTCAATTATATTTGAATATATTATGAAATAGTATGCATGCCGTCAACTTTCAATGTAATCAAAGTTTGTCTTTTAAAAACGAATGCAATATTTGTAAAATGTATCATATAGAGGTCAAGTACCTCGCGATGTAACCAAATGTAATGTATTCGTCCAGATGGATTAGGACGGGTCCTTTCAGAAACAACGACTGGAGGAATCCTAACCCGAACCCTAGCTCTAACCCTAACTACAAAGGTAGTCGTCCCAGTGTAAGAGATGCTAAAAGTATCACACTGGATACTGCAACGTAGTGTGTGAGAAGTGTAAAAGGACTGGACACATCGGCAGATATTGTAAGATCACCACCCCAGCTATAAGGACAAACCCAAGTGGACCAAGGAAGTGCTATGAGTGCAGTCAGCAGGGCCACTTCAAGAATGAATGTCCTAACAAGAAGAAGGATGGCAGGCCAGCAAGTGGGAGAGTCTTCAACATGAATGCCAGAGATGCCCGTGAAGATCCTAACTTGGTTACAGGTACATTCACTATCAATAACCTATTAGCTTCTATCCTATTTGATACCGGTGCCGATAGGAATTATGTATGTAGACACTTTTCCTCTAAGATAGATTGGTCGTTAGTGCCTTTGGATGAGAGTATACTTGTCGAGGTAGCCAATGGAAAACTTGAGAAAGTTGAACAAATTGGCCGATGAGGTATTATAAACTTAGCTAGTGTGGATTTTGAGATTGATTTGATACCCATTAAGTTGGGGAGTTTTGATGTGATAGTCTGAATGGACTGGTTGTCCAAGGTAAGAGCCGAAGTTATCTGTGGTGAGAAGATTCTTCGTATACCTCGCGAAGATGGTGAGTCACTGATTGTTTACGGAGATAGATGTAGCCCGAAGCTAAAACTTATTAGTTGCATGAAGGCACAAAAGGTTATGAAAAAGGGGCGTTTTGCTGTTTTGGCGCACGTGAAGAAACTAGAAACTGAGGAGAAAAGCATGGATGAAGTACGAATTGTGAACGAATTTCCCGACGTCTTTCCAGAAGAATTACCGGGATTACCCCCGCCGAGATCAGTAGAGTTTCAGATCGATCTAGTGCCAGGAGCTGCACCTGTAGCTCACGCACCTTATCGACTTGCACCTTCTGAACTGCAAGAGTTGCAGAGCCAACTGCAGGAACTACTAGACCGTGGATTTATCTGACCGAGTTCTTCGCCTTGGTGTGCACCTATTTTGTTCTTGAAGAAGAAGGATGGATCTTTTGGCATGTGTATCGATTATCGTGAACTGAACACGTTGACGATCAAGAATCGGTATCCCCTTCCCAGGATTGACGATCTTTTCGATCAGCTGCAAGGATCCAGCGTTTACTCCAAGATCGATTTACGATCAGGTTATCACCATTTGAGGGTGAAGGAGAACGATGTGCTGAGGACTGCGTTCTGAACCCGTTATGGTCACTATGAGTTTCTAGTGATGTCATTCGGTTTAACCAACGCACCTGCCGTGTTTATGGATCTCATGAATCGCGTATGCAAGCCGTACCTGGAAAAGTTCGTTATCGTTTTCATAGATGATATCCTAATCTATTCCAAAAGCGAAGAAGAATACGAGCAACATCTTCAACTCATACTTGAATTCTTGAGACAAGAGCAACTCTATGCCAAATTCTCCAAGTGTGAATTTTGGTTGAAGGAAGTCCAATTTCTTGGTCATATCCTGAGCGATCAGGGTATCAAGGTTGATCCCGCTAAGATCGAAGCCATCAGCAAGTGGGAAAACCCCACTACTCCTACTCATATCCACCAATTTTTAGGCCTCGTCGGTTACTATCGTAGATTCATCGAAGGTTTCTCTTTGATTGCGCGTCCTTTGACTGCGTTAACTCACAAGGGGAAGAAGTTCGTTTAGGAAACCGAGCAAGAGTCGGCATTCCAAACCCTGAAGTAGAAGTTAACCACCGCTCCTATTCTATCCCTTCTCGAAGGTAGTGATGATTTCATTGTGTATTGCGATGCCTCCCGACAAGGTTTTGAGTGTGTATTGATGCAACGGAAGAAGATTATTGCTTACGCCTCTCGACAACTGAAGGTTCACGAGCGAAACTACACTACTCACGATCTTGAGCTTGGAGTCGTTGTCTTTGCACTCAAACTGTGGAGACATTATCTGTATGGAACCAAGAGTACTATCTTCACCGATCACAAGAGCCTCCAACACATATTCGATCAGAAGCAATTGAATATGCGACAGCTACGGTGGATCAATACGTTGAACGACTACGATTTTGAACTTCGTTACCACCCTGGCAAGGCAAATGTTGTAGCTGATGCCTTGAGCCGAAAGGAAATAATGGTACCCCTTCGTGTTCGAGCCTTGAACATTACCATTCACAAGAATCTCAATAGCTAAATCCGTGTAGCCCAAGAGGAAGCTTTCTAGGAGGAGAATATTGCTCAAGAACACTTGAACATTCACGTTTCTCGATTCGAGGTCAAGGAGACTTTACTTCTATACTCTGCTGGAAGAATCTGGCTGCCTAGTTATGCAGATTTATGAAGCCTAATTCTAAATGAAGCCCACAAGTCAAGGTATTCGATTCATCCAGGAGCTGGTAAGATGTACCATGACCTCAAGGTTCAATATTGGTGGCCAAACCTCAAGAAGGATGTTGCGACTTACGTCGGAAAATATTTAACTTGTTCTAAGATCAAAGCCGAACATCAGAGGCCATCCGGATTACTTCAGCAACCCGAAATCCTGCAATGGAAGTGGTAAGGAATAACGATGGACTTCATCACAAAGCTACCGTATACGGTAGGCGGTTATGATGCCATCTGGGTTATCGTTGACCGTCTTACCAAATCTGTACACTTCCTAGCCATGAAGGAAACTGATACGATGGAGAAACTTGCGCAATTATACATAAAGGAAGTTGTATCTCGACACGGTGTACCCTTATCGATTATTACGGACCGAGAAGCCCGTTTCGCTTCTAGATTCTGGCTTTCTTTGCAAGAAGCTTTGGGAACACGTTTGGACATGAGTACTGCGTATCACCCGCAAACCGATGGACAGAGCAAATGCACGATTCAAACCCTAGAGGACATGTTGCGTGCTTGTGTAATTGATTTCAGAAAGGCTTGGGAAGCACTTGCCGCTAGCCGAATTCTCTTACAACAATAGCTATCACACAAGCATTAAGGCCGCACCTTTCGAAGCCTTGTATGGCCATAGATGTCGTTCTCCTATCTGTTGGGCTGAAGTAGGTGAAAAGCAACTTAGTGGACCCGAACTCGTCCATGAAACTACCGATAAGATTGTCCAAATTCAAGCGAGGCTCAAGATGGCCTGTGATCGTCAAAAGAGCTATGCCGATCTTAAGTGTAAAGATCGCGAATTTCAAGTGGGTGACCGAGTGATGTTGAAAGTCGCACCTTGGAAAGGTGTAATCCGTTTCGGAAAGCGTGGGAAGCTAAATTCGCGATATATTGGTCCTTTTGAAGTCTTAGAGCGTGTTGGACCTGTTGCTTACCGTTTGGATCTTCCAACTCAGTTGAGTGCTGTTCATCCCACTTTTCACGTGTCGAATATGAAGAAATGTCTTGCTGAACTAGAACTTTTCATACCACTTGAGGAGCTTACGATTGATGACAAACTTCACTTCGTGGAAGAACCTGTTGAAATTATGGACAGTGAGGTTAAAACCTTGAAACGCAACAAGATTCCAATTGTTCGAGTTCGTTGGAATGCTAAACGAGGATTTGAGTTTACTTGGGAGCGAGAGGATCAGATAATGCAGAAGTATCCTCACTTCTTCACAACTCTACCATCTACCTCAGCTTAAAATTTCGGGACAAAATTTTAATTAACAGGTGGGTAATGTAACGACCCGACTTTTTCGACTTGCTTTTGTGCTTGTTACTTTCTGCGAAACTGTGTATTTGTGCGTACTGAGCTATATTATATTCTGAGATGTTATTTCATGAATAATTACCTTCATTTATACCATACAACGTGTCATTAAGTACTTAGTTACTTAATTTGATCTTCGAATGCTTTTACGACCGTTAGTGTCACTCGACGTTGAGATCGAGCTATATGTATTTTGGTACACGTTTAACTTTGGTTGTAATTGGAATATTACGACTACGAAATACTAATTGTTATTTTCTAATAACAATTACTTGGGCTTTTGGTTGCTTAATTACGCTTAGTAATTTATTTATGCTCACTAGTTAGTCTTGTTGGACTTTCTACCTTGTTGGACTCAAGTCCACCCTACTCTAGCTAATGGACTATTTAATTAGCCCAATTTTAATAAGTTTATGACCCATATAAATGTAAGGCAAATGCCCATTTATTAAAGGGAACATACTAGTATTTTTGTTAACTATAATCACAATTGTTGCATGAGATCCCAACATAAGCACCAACTTTAGACAACCATTAACTAAAAAGCAAAAGTTTTTCTCCCTTGTCCCCCCAAACCCCACGGCCACCACCACCATACCACCCCATCACCTCCTATAAATACCATGCTAATTCCTCACATTTCACACTTGATTTCATTCACAAATTACACACACTTACTCTCTAATTCTCTCTCTAGTCTTTCTCACTCTAAAAAGTGTAAGTTTTAAATTTTCTTTCTCTTCTTCTTCCCTTCATATCCACGACATCATCATCATCATTTAAAGGATCTAGCTTTTTAGCTTTTGATCTTGTTATATCTTGTAGATTCAAACTTGGGTTTGAATCCTTTATGAACATGAAAGATTCAAGCTTTCTAGCTTTAAATCTTCATTTACTTGTTAGATCCAGCTTATGATTTCTTTATTTGGTTATAAAGATCAAAACTTATGTTTATGATCTTCATGTAACTTGAAGATCTAGTCTTTTGCTGTAAGGATCTTCAAGAACACTAAAGATCCAAGCTTTCTAGCTTAGGGTTTCATTATTTTGTTAAAGATCTTAGCTTTTTAGCTTATGGTCTCATTACTTTCATTAGATCTTAGCTTTCTAGCTTATGGTCTCATTAATCTTGTAAAGATTCAAGCTTTCTAGCTTAGGGTTTTCTTAATACTTGAGATCTAAGTTATTATTGTAGATCTCACTTACTTAGAACCTTTTTGTGTTTGTTGTGATGATAAAGATCAAGTCTTCATCATCACATATGATGGAGATGCATAAACTTGTGTAAAAAGGACAAAGGTTGAAGCTTTATTGGATTTATGCAATAAAGAGGCAATCTTGATGTTCAAAACTTGTAGAATGATAGATTTTACTCTTAGTTGTGTGTTGATGGTTCAAACTTAGTCAAAGTGATGCTAAAACATCAAAGAGTTGTACACTTGAAGCTTACACGCATCAAGGATGAGAACCGTGATGAGCATCAAGCACCAAGAAACCCACTGGAGCACTTGTTTGCTGTTTTTCGGGGTCTTATCAGCCTCCTGGACTTCTAGAAAATTTATTTTCAGATATTTCGTTTCGATTAGATGACTTTTCGTTTAGGCCTCGCCTAAATCCGATATACGGTTTAGGATTTATAGCCTTCCGAAAGTCACTACGCCTTTGTAACGACGTGCTGAAAATTCTGACCTACTCGCACTTAAACCATCGCCACGGTCAAACGAAGATGAGTTAGTTTCTGAAAATTGGACATCAGTTAGAGGACTCACATACGGAGCCTTGGCCACTGAGTTTGTATTTCACATAATACCCGCCAAATAACAAATGCACCATATATACCAGATTAAATTTACCTCAAAACCAAACTGAATATATAAATATCATACATATATAAATATCTTTAAAGTATTTACAGGAAAAGTCATAAATCTAATTTACAATGGAGGAAACTCTAAACTAAAAAATATTAATATAAGGTAGCTATAGCTGGTTCTTTGAGTACTCATCCAACATACCATCCCTTTGCCATCAGTCCTGCTGCCTTTACTTGAAATGATCCGTCCATATTACTATAAACGCAGTACATTAGTCATTGGTCCCATAGCGAGGTATTTGACCTCTATATGATACGTTTTAGCAAATATTGCATTCGTTTCATAAAAAGCACACCATTATTATACATAATGCATGTTTTAAACAAGTGGGAGATTATTTAAGAAATAATCCCCAAAATACATCGTTTTTCAAATACTACACACCAGTCGAATATAATACATGACAAAGTTTTTATTGAATGCAACACTTCATTTAAACAAAAACATGAGACTCCATGCATAGCTTTCTCAGATAATGCAACAACGGAAGACTTTCTTAAGGATCTGAGAATAAACATGCTTAAACAGTCAACACAAAGGTTGGTGAGATATATAGGTTTAAAGTTAGCATCGATATAAATATAGACAACAAGATTTCATAGTTACAAATATTTCAATAAAGATATTCTATAAGTTGTTGAGCGCTTCGGTAACCATACTTAACCATTAATGTGGCATATTCCGTTTATTATGAAATCTCCCTACACTGTACCAAGTGTAGTAAAAATGAAGTACTATGCAACTGTTTACGATACTAGAGCGACTAGCCCGGTTGAGGTTGTCAAACCCGATAGATCTATCAATAGGATTCGCGCTTACATGTTCTTACAACATGTAAATATTAGTTACCAAGCTATTAGAGAAGATATGCAATGTGGTACAACTCAACGTAGAATATATTTTAAGTACTTGTGTCCTTGGCGTAAAACATAAAATGCATGTATTCTCATCCCAAAATATTTTTAGAGTTTAAAAATGAGATTTTTAGAGTTTAAAAATGGGACTATATACTCACGGTATTAAAAGTATATTAATAATAAGTTTTCAGCTTATTAAAAATATGGCCGTCGTTCTTGGATTCACGAACCTATAACAATAATAATGATTCAGATAATAATACGATAATAAAACAAGTTTATAGAATACTTATATATTAATTTTTAACATTTTTATGTTAGTAGTCCTTTGTTAGTAGTCCTAAATAGTCCGAAATGTCCAACAGTCCAATAATAGGTATATATATAATCTTAGAATTACTCCACGACGTATTATATATGTATTGTCTTTGCATCAACCCAGAGACGTATTGTATACGTATTGTCTTAGAATTTATCAAAACGTATTGTATACTTATTGTCTTAGGATTTATCAAAATGTATTGTATACTTATTGTCATGGAATGTACCAGGATTATTATATATATATATATATATATATATATATATATATATATATATATATATATATATATATATATATATACACACACACATATATATATATATATATATATATATATATATATATATATATATATATATATATATATATATATATATATATATATACAATCTCGAAATTAACTAAGATTATAATATTTTGTTATAATAATGATAACATGTCCAAATATATATAGGATATAGGAAAAGTTATCAAGGATATAGTTAATATAGTTTTTACAATATAAATTTCGTCCATACAACGTTAATTTTAGCAGATTTTGTTTTGCTCGCCAAATATTCATTAAAAATCCGTTTAAAGTGAATAAAATTGCTATGGATTCCTTAAGAAGTTAATTTTTCAAAAACAATTTGAAAAGTTCATCCAAAGTATTAATTTTTAGAGCTTTACCCTCTTTTTGTGTTGGTGGACAGATTTGGAAAAATCCCGGCATCCACCCAATATATGATTTTTGATAAAATACTTCCACTTTGTCTAAAATCATGAAAAAATACTGGAAGTCTTATTTACATATATTAACATATTTCCAAAGTCTTAGCCTCGAACTCAAAGTCTAAGATAGGTTTTTAATTCCCAACCCAAAACAGCCCGCTTTTTACCAAATGGAGATTAAAGGATATATGTTAAGTTTCAAGGTGTTTTTCATATGTACAAGTTATAAGTTCTTATATTAACTTAATAAAACATCATAATACATATAAATAAGTGTTATTAGAGCTAAGATAGAAAGATTAGATTAGTTTTTCAAACAAGCTTGGTGTTCACCAAAACAAGTTCTAGTTTTTACAAGTTTTATAAGTATAATAAGATAGCAACTATATAAGAAATTGAACAAGGATTTTGAGAAGTATTTTACCTTGATTATGAATAGAAAAGTTGCTGAGATTAAAGTATGATATGAGAGCATTCAAGTGTGTGTTTTTAGTTTAAGAAAATGTGGAGTAAAAATGAGTTAAAATGGTCCTTATTTATAAGCTTATAATTTTGGCTTTTAGTGAAAATATCTAAGATAAGTTAAATTATATTAAGTCATGCATGATATTTTAAATTGATTAGGTCATGGATGACATATTACACAAATTAATTACGTCGTTTATATAGTAATATATATATTGTTTGAAAACTCTTTAAATTAGTAGTATGAAAATATATATATAATACTTTGTTAATATACTTAATGAGATATTTAATTATCATATTTTCAAGTTAAATATATATAAATCCATATATATACACAATAATTAAACAATTAAACAATTAAATCAAGTTATGACGTTCGTGAATCATCGGAATAAAAGGGTAACCAAAAGCTTGTGTAAAACTCTTTTCGGAGGTTCAAGATTTATTAAAATTCATTGCTTATCAAGTCAGAATTATATAAAGATTAAGTTTAAATTTGGTCAGAAATTTCCGGGTCGTCACAGTACCTACCCGTTAAAGAAATTTCATCCCGAAATTCGTCCCGAAAAAATAGTTAGCCAGTTGAACAGACAAATTAAAAAAAAATATGAACCCTAACCTCTTTAATCACAGTAAATTCACGACCTAGAAATTAGACCATTGATAATTCCATTCTCAATCAGCGAACCGAGTAAGTGCAGGACTTTTTAGATGGCCAATTTCACAAAGGATCTAAAATTGACGATAACAATGGCAACGATTGAGGCAATGGGGGGACGAATGGAGTTCGAAACAAAAAAAAAGCCCAAATTTATGAGAATCTAGGAATTCCATACTATCTTCAAACACCAATCGCTGACGAACCCTAATTTTCGAACTTAAAACAAAGGTTAATCAAACAATTTAAACCCAAAAATCAAAACAAACAACAAAAAACTCCCTAACCTTTTCATACAACCAAGGTTGTTCATCAGGCAAACCTTTCCGATACCTCCGATGCCTCTGTCGCAGGTTACAACATGCATTTGTATTTGTGTTATATTCGTATGTAATCTGGAGGTTAGGTTGAGGAACAGATGGTTTTATATTGAGCAATCTGGAGGTTAGGTTAAGAAACAGATGGTTTTTTATTGGTTTTTTATCGAGTTTTATTTGTAAGTCATTTATTAACTAGACGTGTGTGTATTGGGTTATTTCGACGTGTCGATATTGTCTAAATAATAATATATTTAGACGTGTTCCGTCACTTAAGGTGTCAACACGTTTAAATAAGTTATTATTTAGACGTGTTCCTCTAATTTGTGTAACACCCCAAATTTCAAGATATTTTTCTAGTAATTAATAAGTAACTTTTAATAAAGTTTTATATGTATGATTTAAGAATAAATGTAAAAGAAATTATAAGTTAAGTAAATAACTTTAGTTAGTCAAGGGTTCTTGGGTGTAAAATGTCCAAGTGTTTGGGACTACAAGGGTGAAGTTTTAGGGTCTTGAGGGACCAAAGGTGATTAAGTTTCAAACTTAATCAAATGCAGATTTTTAAGGTCTATTTGCTCATTTTTGACACACAAAAAAAAAGATGAAGTATAGAGAGAGTGAGAGAGTGACGAGTAGGAGGAAGAAAGGGAGGAAGTGGGTCTTTGATTTCCTTCAAATTGAAGCTTGAAACTTGTGGGTTTAAGCAATTAATGATGAACTAAGCTCAAGGGTGTAGAGATTTTAGGGAAAACATCTTCCTTTTTCATCTCAAGATCTTGGTAAGAACCTTAAACTTGATTATTTTGTTTTCTTATGAATTGTGATCATATATGTATGTGGGTGTTGTGATTAGTTTATGCATGATGCATAAGTATCATGGATGAACTAGGGTTTGTGATTGGGTGAACTAAATTTCATGATTGTTAGTGTCTTGAAATGAAGATGATGATGATGTTAGCTAGTGAAATGGGGTGATTTTAATAAGTGTAAAAGATTGCATGCCATGTGTTTGTTAAAATGCCTAAGAAAAGAACTAGTAATGTTTTTGAGGTTACTAGCCATGTGTGATGATTAAATTGAGTCAAGAATCATTCCTAATAGTGTTATTAGTACATGTATATAACTTGGTTTTGTTGGAAATGCTTTGTGTTGATTTGAGTTGAAAATGGAGTCAAAATTGGTCAAACCCGTCACTAAGAAAAACTGCACAAAACTTGATTTTGTAAAAATCATATAAAATCAACCGTAGCTCCGTTTTGGGCGTGTAAGCACTTTTCGGAAAGGGATTTGAGTGTCCTTTCCAATGAACAAGTTTTAAATGCTGAACAGAGATTTAAATGGGTCAGAATCTGCTGTGAATATAGGGCTGTTCAAATGGTAGAATTGTGTAAAGCTTGTGTAAAGTATTATTGTTTGGAATTTTGGGCATGTTGTAAGTGTCCATGTTATTAGGGAGTTATTTAGACATGAGTTACCACTTGTAGTGTAGTGGTTCAAGTTCCTTTCTTGAGTCAAAATCGGTCAAAAGCTTAATTGGGTTAAAATTAAGCTAGTAGCCACTTTGATGCTTAATGGCGTTATGAGCGGATTTATGTGTTAAGCAAGTTATTAATGTGAGTAGCATTGTGATTAGGAGCTAATCAAGGGAAGGAAAGCGGCCAAGTGTGCAAAAGAGGCCAAGGTGAGTTTCATAGGTAAAGTTATATATTAATTAATGTGTAAAGTATATTCGATATTATTATGTGTTGCTCGTTATGTTCATGAGTATTATGACTAAATGGAACAAGTATCTTGTTTATGGAAGATTTATAAATAGAGATTTTGATAAAGTTGATTATGTTAGTTTACGTTACCATCGATAATGACTAGTTATTAATGAATAAGGTAGATGATATTAAATGTTGTTGTATTAAATTCGCTAATACAAATTACAAGATGTTAAGTGAGTCGATCAAGGAATATGTCGTAAGAAATTTTGGGTGGAGTGATGGATGTTAGTTTATGATGAACCAATAGAGAAGGATTCTTTCTAGATCAAGCCGGACATGTGGATCAAAAAGGTAAGTGGGGATGTACTTATACTTAATCAAGTAAGCGAGGTAAGTATATTGCTTATGATGATTTATGCTTATTTTAATGCTTTCTCTTATGAATGTGTTATGTTGTAGATATGTGATGTTTTGATGCCTTAGTTGTTACATGTAGGTAGTGCCATGGAGCATGGGTGAAAGAGAAATAATTTACAATTCTTATATTAAAAAAAAAAGAATTGCTACCACGCAAGCGCGACGTTTATGAAAATACGATTTAAAGGATAAACAAGTTTATCGTTAGTCGTTTTATACCCTCTATGTTGCTCACTAAGCTTAAAGCTTACCTCTATTAGTTGTTGACATGTTGTAGGTTCTTGGAAAGCGGTACGAGATTGTAAAGTGGACTTTCACGAAGTAGTGATTAAAGGAAGGAGTACATAAATAGCAAGTTCTTGAATTGGTATGTAACAAGTGTTAGAAAGGTAAAGAGAATGTGAGAAAATTGAAGAAAAAGGGCTAACTCAAGTAAGTTTCTATTGAATTACGTTTTTGGATAAATGCATGTATTAATGTCTTGAGTTGAAGTCCGTTAAATGTTTTGGATCGAACTAAGTGGTCAAAGGTTTTGTAATGAGGTTGATGAAAGGTTTAAGTGTTCAAATAAAGTATAAATTATAATGAAATGAGTCGAAATGGGTCAAGTTTGACATATAAGTCAATATGGGTCAAAACGATATGTTTGATTGGTGTAACGGATCGTGTGCGACCGAATGTTGATTGTGAAATTTTAATGATGTTTGAAAGTGTAAGTGTGTCGTACATGACTAAAAGATTTTCGTAATGTTTGACGATGTAAGAAACTGCTTAAATTAAGTTTGTTTATGTGTTATGACGATTAAAACAGGTTGGAACGGAGTTGTTATGCGTTGATAGTCAAACGGGTCACAAGTGTTAATTTGGTTAAAAACTACCATGTCAGGGCCTGATCCCAGAATGGGATTAAAAGATCCCGGAATGGGATCAAAGGTGATTTTCAAGAAATTTGATCAGAACCTGATCCCATAGTGGGATGATGGGATCCCATAGTGGGATCTAAAAAAAAAAACATTCATCGTTTCAAGGCGTTAAAAGTTGGTATCAGAGCGGAGGTTTAAGAGAATTAGATAATCCACCTTAGGATTATTTAGACTTAAACCGAGGTATATCTATGCTTAGACATGTATGATTGCATGATTATTATGAGTTGCTTAAGCTAAATGAATGATATGTGACTATAGGATTATTAATTGAAAT
The DNA here is from genome assembly GCF_046630445.1 of Rutidosis leptorrhynchoides. Classification (NCBI taxonomy): domain Eukaryota; kingdom Viridiplantae; phylum Streptophyta; class Magnoliopsida; order Asterales; family Asteraceae; genus Rutidosis; species Rutidosis leptorrhynchoides. The sequence continues at coordinate 319,552,510 of NC_092342.1, forward strand.
GAATATTGAACGCATGAAGTTTAATTCGATAATGGTATGCATCAAATGGAATAAGTTAACAAGTAGATATAGTTTCAAGAAGACTATGCACTTGTGATGTGATGTATGAGAGTGGTTTGGTGCACCCGGATTGCATCCGTGCAAGAGGGTGACGATCAAACCCACTAAGTAATGAAGCTTGGATCCATGTCAATGACGACTTGTGTTCATGTCAATGACGATTAGCTTGGACTTGTGTCCATGTCAATGACGATTAGCTTGGCATGTCAATGACGATTAGCTTGGACTTGTTTTGATGTCAATGATGATTATCTTGGACTTGTGTCCATGTCAATGACGATTAGCTTGAATTTGTGTCCATGTTAATGATGATAAGCTTGGACTTGTGTCCATGTCGATAATGATAAGCTTGGCTCCATGGTAAAGTTAATGCGCTTGGACTTGCGTTCATGGTAAAGTTAATGAGCTTGGACTTGCGTCCATGGTAAAGTTAATGAGCTTGGACTTGCATCCATGGTAAAGTTAATGAGCTTGGACTTGCGTCCATGGTAATGATAGTGAGCCTGGACTTACGTCCATATTCATGATGATAAGCTTAGACTTATGTTCATGTAAATTGTGATAAGCGTAGGCCATATGTCTATGAATGATATGATTGAATCAGATTTTAGAAGGAAACTTTCGAGTTGAAAGGTTATGATTATGTATGAAAGAATGTTCATAATTTTATCATGAACATAAATTATGATATCATAAATGACTTGATGCTCCCGGATTGAATTCGTGCAAGAGGGTGACGATCAAGATCACTAGGTGAAAAGCTTAGACTTATATCTATGTTAATGTGACGAGCTTAGACTCGACATCCATGTTAATTTTGTTGAGTTTAGATCTTATGTCTATAGATATATGTTTAGCTTAGGCACAATCCTAGGTCATCCCTAGTAAGTTGTGTCTATGGTGTGGTATGACCGGATCCGATACAAGAAAGAAACTTGCGGGTTGACAGGTTATATTTTGGTTATGATTATGCTAATGCTAAGAGTGCTCTTGGGTTTTTGTGGCCATGAGTTCTATATAGGATGATGTAAGTTGCAAGTTTAAGATGAACAAACATATGAATAGGTGTAAGACTTAGCGTGAGGCTAAGCAAAAATGAATAGAAACTGTCACGTAAAGTAGTTGTCAAAAGTATAATGAATGTACCCTTAAATGATGATGACTAATAACGATGTAATGATAATGTGCTAAACAAGTTTTGACTTAGTTGAATGGTGTTTAAGAACGAGTCGATAAGAAATGTTAAATGAGTTAAAGTTGTATGCTTGATAAAGAGCTAAATTGTGAAGGGTAGACTTAAGTCTCTGGATGGTACCGAGCAAGGGATTTCTTATGGTTATACGAAAAGTCAGAGTTGCAAAGATATAAATGTTAATGTGGTCGTTAAATGATAATTATGTAAATGATGAAATCTAAGTTTTATATCGAAGAATATGTAATGTGTAAGGATCATAAGTTGCAGGAACTATGAAATGCATAATTGATGGATGAAAAGACCTTAAGACAACTGAACGGACTCTATCGATCAGAGTATCAATGTTTGAAAGAGTTTTACTTTTAAGTGTAGAAGGACATGTAATAAAGGACTACCAAATTCGTGTCATGCACACATTAAGCAAGGTTTGATTTCTTATAAGTTATGTTAATTACTAATATGAATGATGATACGATTGAGAAGTATAGATAATGGTCATTAAAGCGCAAAGACAGGAACCTGCAACGACTAAGTGGATGTGAATCCGTACGTTTGGAACACTCAACGCGACAACAAGATAAGTAAATTTTATACTATACATGATGTTGATTATATGTATATTTTGATTTAAGAAAACCCGAGGGTTATATTTATGATGAATATTATCACACAAGTGTTGTGGGATTACAAGCGTTAAGAAAGTTTAACATGATTAACGGTAATTATGAGATGAAAGAACTGATCACCAAACGATGTAGATAGACAGAGTTTTAACTAAATGGAATACTGAGAAAGAAAAGAAGTATGGCTTTAAAGTAGAATGGACTTAGAAATATAATGAATTATGCCAAAGAAGAATGAATATTATGCTTAAATTAAACGCATGAGTTAACACGCCCAAAATGCCATGATAGGTACTCTTATTCTATGATTACGCATTTAGTGTTTAGTTAAAGTGGAGATAGCTAGCAAGATTTTCCTCAATAAATAAGAATGTTTACATTGTCACGAAAGTTATATGATGAAGCTAAAAAGAAAATGGTGATTCCATTATTGAATATGGTTAGTTGTAATTAGTTGAAAACGAGTAAGAGTGGACGGGAAGTCACTTTAATGCTTCTGTTTTGATAAACGTATTCAAAGAGGATATACCACACAGGTGTAAATAAATTTTATGCAAGTAAATTGGGAAGAAATAGAGTGAGATAAATGTACGCTTCCGCAAATAAGAAGATAACTAAGTTATGTAGAGTCATTGAACTAAAGTCATATTGTCGTAAATTGAAAGAAGTAAGGCAATACCAAGGAACTTGACGTATTTTTATGACATCCTTCGTGTATTTTCATAAGAAAATGCATTTGATAGAAATAGCTTGTAAAGTATGGTTATTGATTGAGATGTTGGTTTAAGAGAAACCGTTTAAAAGAAGAAAAATCATGATTAGCACAGTAAAAGTTATGTTAGAGACTAGTGAACAGTATAGTGGTATAAAGGAAGTGATGTGAATTCACTTCGTTTATGTGTAATAAATGACGGTTAGCTATGATCGGTATGATAGAATCGGTTCGTGAGGACACGAACGATCCAACGGGGGGAGAGTTGTAACACCCCAAATTTTAAGATATTTATCTAGTAATTAATAAGTAACTTTTATTAAAGTTTTATATGTATGATTTAAGAATAAATGTAAAAGAAATTATAAGTTAAGTAAATAACTTTAGTTAGTCAAGGGGTCTTGGGTGTAAAATGTCCAAGTGTTTGGGACTACAAGGGTGAAGTTTTAGGGTCTTGAGGGACCAAAGGTGATTAAGTTTCAAACTTAATCAAATGCAGATTATTAAGGTCTATTTGCTCATTTTTGATACAAAAAAAAAAAGAAGATGAAGTATAGAGAGAGTGAGAGAGTGACGAGTAGGAGGAAGAAAGGGAGGAAGTGGGTCTTTGATTTCCTTCAAATTGAAGCTTGAAACTTGTGGGTTTAAGCAATTAATGATGAACTAAGCTCAAGGGTGTAGAGATTTTAGGGAAAACATCTTCCTTTTTCATCTCAAGATCTTGGTAAGAACCTTAAACTTGATTATTTTGTTTTCTTATGAATTGTGATCATATATGTATGTGGGTGTTGTGATTAGTTTATGCATGATGCATAAGTATCATGGATGAACTAGGGTTTGCGATTGGATGAACTAAATTTCATGATTGTTAATGTCTTGAAATGAAGATGATGATGATGTTAGCTAGTGAAATGGGGTGATTTTAATAAGTGTAAAAGATTGCATGCCATGTGTTTGTTAAAATGCCTAAGAAAAGAACTAGTAATGTTTTTGAGGTTACTAGCCATGTATGATGATTAAATTGAGTCAAGAATCATCCCTAATAGTGTTATTAGTACATGTATGTAACTTGGTTTTGTTGGAAATGCTTTTGTGTTGATTTGAGTTGAAAATGGAGTCAAAATTGGTCAAACCCGTCACTAAGAAAAACTGCACAAAACTTGATTTTGTAAAAATCATATAAAATCAACCGTAGCTCCGTTTTGGGCGTGTGAGCACTTTTCGGTAAGGGCTTTGAGTTTTCTTTCCGATGAACAAGTCTTGAAATGCTGAACAGAGACTTAAATGGGTCAGAATCTGCTGTGAATGTAGGGCTTTCCAAATGGTGGAATTGTGTAAAGCTTGTGTAAAGTATTATTATTTGAAATTTTGGGCATGTTGTAAGTGTCCATGTTATTAGGGAATTTACCACTTGTAGTGTAGTGGTTCAAGTTCCTTTCTTGAGTCAAAATTGGTCAAAAGCTTAATCGGGTTAAAATTAAGCTAGTAGCCACTTTGATGCTTAATGGTGTTATGAGCGGATTTATGTGTTAAGCAAGTTATTAATGTGAGTAGCATTATGATTAGGAGCTAATCAAGGGAAGGAAAGCGGCCAAGTGTGCAAAAGAGGCCAAAGTTAGTTTCATAGGTAAAGTTATATATTAATTAATGTGTAAAGTATATTCAATATTATTATGTGTTGCTCGTTATGTTCATGAGTATTATGACTAAATGGAACAAGTATCTTGTTTATGGAAGATTTATAAATAGAGATTTTGATAAAGTTGATTATGTTAGTTTGAACTGTTTCATATATTCAATTGACCTTCGACTGCTCTCGACGATTCACGAATAATTAATTGTAAATCGATATGTATGTATGTAAATATGAATAATAGTTCTAAATATAATTTGAAGTATTATATGTTGTTGTTATTAAAAATTAATAAAATAAAAATAGGATATTATAATAATAATTATTTAAAATATATATATATATATATATATATATATATATATATATATATATATATATATATATATATATATATATATTAAAAATAAATATTAAATGATTGTAATACTCGTTTGATGTTCCGATTGATATTAAGCAAGTTAAATTCAAACTTATGTAATCTTAAAATAAACGGTGATACGAAAATGAGTTCTATAAATTTTAGGCTTATTAAAAATGTATTTAGGAACTATTTGTTAAGTTTTAACACTTTTTATATTTTACCCAGAATTAGAAGGGACAGTTGATGTAATTTTTATTTAATAAATTAATGATCAAAATTTGTACCATAATGACCAAAATAAATAAAGCTATTTAATTTAAAAATATGAGATTTTTCCGAAGACTTTTATCCGCCACTGATTATCAACGGAGTATGAAATTCAGCACGTGAAAGGTGACGGCTAACAATTCACACGTTTTAATTTCAATAGATTATTATAATTAATACTTTATATTGGTTACTGTTTCTGATTGATTAAATATCAATCTATAATATGCATATAGATATAGAATTATAAATATATACACTGCAACGTTACATATCCTTACCTACTACCCACTTGAAAAACCACAATTTCTTCACCTTTTAATTTCCTGCACCCATGATCACTTATTGATGTTAAAGCAGAGGTGTACGAAATATACTATTATTTTTATTACGAAATACGATACAATTTACACAAGTTTTATTTATTTATATAGATGGGATATACTTAAACCTTGCTACAACACTTATAGGCAGTGTACCTAATCGTAGAGAAGTGTAGTATTTAGTAAGTCCGGTTCGTTCCACAGGGAGCTAGCCAAGTTTAACGCTATATTTTTAACAACTATATTTATATAAAATATATATAATTATATAAGTAATATTATTATTATTATAAAAAGGGGGTTTTACCGTTTAATGACCGGTTTGTCGATTTTAAAACTTAAGTCACAATTAAAACCTAATGTAAAATATTAAAAATAAATATAACTTAATTTAAAGCGTAAAGTAAATGATGATAAATAAAATTGCGATAAATAAAAGTGTGATAAATAAAATGACAGTAAATAAAATTGTGATAATTAAAAAGTACGATAATTAAAAGTGCGATAAGATATAAAATAAAGGAATTATGCTTATTTAAACTTCCGTAATCATGATGTTTGACGTGTTGATTTTAATTTATTACCATGGGTTAATTGTCATTTGTCCTGGATTATTCGATATGTCGATACGTTTTTTGTCCATAACAGTCCATCAGTCATAAATATAAAGTGCGAGTGTCCTCGTCAAATTATCCTTATACCTGAAGTCAAATATTCCAACTAATTGGAGACTTAAACTGTAACAAGGTTTTAATACTTTGTTAATAATTACGCCAAGTGTCCTTGTACATAATTCACCCCTGTTTTATATAGTCCATTGACTATTAATCCATTCCCGTGTCCGGTTAAATGAACGATTATTAGTATTTATAAATATCCCGCCCATCGTGTTCGATCGAGTGTATATGGTTATTTATAGATACGTCAAATTGTAAATCTCTATATTAAATTAACGAACTATCATTCAGTTAAACAAATATAAAGCCCATTAATAGTCCATAGTCCAATTTCCACAAGTGTCGGTCTTTTGTCCAAACCCCAATTATGGTACAAAGCCCAATAACCACGTCTTTAATATTTAGCCCAACATCACGATTACTTCGATTTAAATAAGCATAATAATAACTTAGCTACTAGACATTAATTTAAAAAGGTTGAACATAACTTACAATGAGTATTAATCGCGTAGCGTTACACGGACAGAATTTCGACTTACAAACTTAAATCATTCGCCACTATAACCTTATTATTATTAAACTTAAATTAAAATTAAAATTATAAAATATAATATATATATATATATATATATATATATATATATATATATATATATATATATATATATATATATATATATATCGTATATGATATGAGAAAGGAAAAGAAAAAGATGTTGAAATCGATCAGAATGCGCGGCCTTTTATCGGCCCACGTTTCACTGTTGAGCTCCGCGAGTGCAGAGGTTTTCTTCATCAAAGCTCCGCGAGTGCGGAGGTCTAGAATCCAGCTCATAGATCAAATTCAAAACGTGGGCTGCGTATAATTATATTATATAATAATATATATAATTAATTATATATTATATTATATTCTTGTGCATAGTTGACTCGTAATTTTTGGTCCGTTGCGTCGCACGCTGAAAGTTGGTTCATGTCTCGGTTCCGGATTATCGAACGCCTTTTCGTACGATTTAATATCTTGTACATTGTGTTTCACGGCTTGTACTCTTGTAATTTTTAGACGTTTCTCATCAATAATTTGAACCACTTGGATTGTACTTTGTACTTTTTAGCTTTTTGGTCATTTGCATCTTCAATTCGTCGAATCTGTCTTTTGTCTTCACCTTTTATTATTTAAACGAATATAACTTGTAAATAGAACAACTGCAACTAAAAGCTTGTCTTTCTTGAAGGATAATGCTATGAAATATATGTTCATTTTTAGCATTATCAAATATTTCCACACTTGAGCGTTGCTTGTCCACAAGCAATATAGAACTTGAATATCACTTTACTAGAATCACTTCTTTATTCTTCACACTTTGTACATCAGTGATTTTAATATGGCGGTATGAACAATGATAGTAACGATGTGGTTTACAGTCCCACATGACTATGAAAATTTATATCCTTTAAGGAAATTGGATCTTTATGAAAACATTTGATCTTTTGAAAATTCATTCTAGCTTTTACCCTAGATAAGTTTTTCGGAAAAACCCTTCACCGGTGTTTGCAAAATATTTTTGTGGGTTTTGTGGGTTTCAGATTTCAAAATTTTAGCTCAAAATTTCTGATTTTGTGTCACCCACTTGCTAATCCTTGTATTAGGAAAGCAACACGTCCAATATACTTGTTCTGTATATTACCTTTCGGTAAACTACCGTCCGGTTGTAAAGGAAAGCGTTGAACAAGCAACTGTTAAGGCAATGTCTAATGACATGCAGATGTTCATGGTCCACAACGTGTCGGATGCAATTACTATCCTTTGTAGGAGCAATAATAAAGATCACCCTATAATTTTTTGGTCTGGCACAAGGTCCTGTCTTCAACCATGCTATGCAACCACCGTTCTTACGGTTGACACCCGATTTGGTTCAGGTGACCTAATGAATTCCGGGAAATTCTTAGGATTTTACGTTCAATGGTAATGAACGCATTGAAAATGGGTTTTCAGGAAACAAATCGGTTTTAATTTGATCAAAATATTTTCTCGTTCAAGCTCGAGTTTAGATATCATCGAATTCCATGAGTTTGTAATTCTCAATCTTTAAGGTCAATCTCAAGGATTGAGTAATATCAGGCTTAAAAGCTGATTTTTGATCTTTAAGGAGATTATCCTTTCTGGGGGTCTGATTCATTAGTCTTATCAAGCTAATTTGCACGGCGCCCTCCCCATTTTACGAGACAGATCCTCTCATGGTTAGGATAAGTCTGACCACTTGGCGACCCTGTTTGATGCTGAGGTCCGTGGATTTCCTGCTGATTTTAGAGATGACTTTTCTAGATTTTTCGTCAACCTACAGCTGGTCTGGACGACAACTTCCTGACCTAAATCAAGAAGCGCGTGTCTTTTTCGGAAGACTTTACTTCCTTTTAATGATGGAATTGATTCATCGTGTAGATCCATCTTTCTTTCAAATATATTACAGTAATTCGGGTAAAACTGATTAGTTTAGTCCAAAGCAAAAGTACCTGCAATAATCTTGTACAAATATGTGATATATGTTTTGAAGAACTTGGTAAATTCTTACCACCCTTAGCTTTTATTTATTCTTTTCGTTGGCTTTTTATTCTCCTTTATTCCATTTTAAATGAATTCTAACATTTTAGGTTGTTTCTCCATTTATTTCTCTCCGAGGTAACAATAATTTCGGTATTATAACCTAGTTTTATCGTTCATAAATATATATAAACACGATTTTGAATTCGTTTAATTGAAAATTTTTCAAATTTTTACAAAATTTGGCAATTACACTAAGTGTAAACCCGAGAGAATTTATAACCCTTCCCCACACTTGAGATCATGCAATGCCCTCATTTGCATGAAATCAGACTATAATTATAAATTCATGAGGGTGATTAGTGTAGAAAAGTGATTAAAAATACCGAGTTTGCAAACATATTATTTTATATCACATTTGATATTTTGCGTCTTGTCGTCAAAATTAGTAGCTTTTGCTGAACTTTAATGTCAGTCTTTGAAAATGCGCTGTTTTACCCTGTTTTGTACATAAGATAAACTACAAACATATATATATATATATATATATATATATATATATATATATATATATATATATATATATATATATATATATATATATATATATATATATATATATAACCTTTATTTATTAAAACAATTTAATTGAATAATTTTTTAAAATTTTGTTTCCTTTTACTTTAGGTAGTTTCGGTATGTTTACCTAGTCCGTCCCTCGACAAAATTTAAAATTTGTTTTTTTAAAACGATTGTTTTAAAAGCAAAGATTTTTGGGTTTTTTAATTTTTTTGGTATACTTTAGATCAATAAAATTAAAAATAATGATAACAAAATTTTTCGCCCCGCCTTCGGGTAAAGCAATTTCGATTCTATGATCTAGTATTTAACTTAAGACGAATTTTAGAAATCATTTTTTAAACTTAAAGAAATAAAGTAAATTTTTTTTTAAATTCACACAAAACTTAAATTTAAAAAGCGTATTAATTTCATACAAACCTACAAAACAAAAAAAAAATTCAGAATGGAGGGAGAAAACTAGTTCTTTAGTGTCTGCTAGTGGAAAAGACCAATCGGATTCCATTCTCGGAACTACACGAGAACAGAACAACTAACTCTAGACAACATTTTCTTTTAGAACATTTGAATCTCCCCACACTTAGGTAACTGTGGTGTTGAAATTGTGATTAACTTCATCGTCAATTTCTTTTGGACCATAATCAACTTGCATATCTGTGACTTTTGCTTTAAGCCATTGGTCGGATTCCTGTGTAATTTCCACAAATTCAACTAGTTTCGCCTTTTCTTTAGGCGATAGATTAGATACTAACCGGTTACATAACTTAAAGTTCCCCTTGGTCCTAGCATCGCGAATCCGTTTAATAAGTTTCTTCAGTGATCTGTTAATAACGGGGTCATTTAATTTTGTATCAACAACGGGTTTTTTTGTTATCAGCTCATCATTAGGTGCTACTTCATCTTCCCCACACTTAGGTGTTTTATTATTATTAAGCACTACCGTTGGAGTTGGTAAAACAATATAGTTTTTACCAATCGTTTTTGGTTCAACAGTTTTGGTTGGTGGAGATTTAGACTTTTGACTCATAAAGGTGATCAATTTTTCACCATCACTAAGTGTCATTCTACCGTCTCTTACATTAATGAACGCCTCGGTGGACGCTAAGAATGGTCGTCCTAAAATTAGAGGAACGTTTGAGTCCTCTTCTATTTCAATGACAATAAATTCGACTAAAAATGTTAAATTACCCACTTGAACGGGTAGGTTGTCAGCAATTCCAACTGGGTGCCTAATGGTTTGATCAAAGAGTCGAACACTCATCTCTGTTGGACTTAACTCACATACTCCTAATCTTTTATATAATGAAAGAGGCATAACACTCACACTCGCACCTAAATCTGCTAGTGCGTCATACATGACACAATCATTAAGTAGACAAGGAACAATAAATTCACCCGGATCACCCATACTTGGTGGAGGTTTTGGTGGAACTTTCTTCACCGGGTTTACTTTTACAGTTTTTGTTTCTTGCACTTTCTTATTCTTCTTCTTCTTTCCAGAGGTATCACAAACTTTATTACCTATCACTTGCTCATACTTAACTCCTTTTCTTGGAAACGGGATGGGTGGTCTGTATGGTGCCACCACTGGCTTTACATACTCGGGTGGTGGTGGTGTTGTAACTTCTTCATTGTTACTCACATCTAAAACCTTCCCATCTTCTGGTGTTGGTTTTTCAGAATTTGTTGACACCATATTAACATTCTCATTCCGAGGATTTACTTCAGTATCACTCGGTAGCTTTCCTTGTTCCCTCTCACTCATCATGCTAGCAAGAGTACCTACGTGTTTTTCTAGATTCAAAATGGAAGCTTGTTGAGTTCTTAATGACTGATCAAACCTTTCATTTATTTGGGTTTGAGATGTAATAAATTGTGTTTGAGATTCCATTAGCTTTGTCATCATTTCTTCTAGATTTGACTTTTTCTCTTCGGTTTGTTTTGGTGGTTTATACAAGCTAGGTTTTTGTTGATTGAAAGTGTTGTTTTGAGTTGGTTGGTTATTCGGACCTTGTTGGTTGTACGAGTTATTGTTGGGTCCATTTGGATTGTAAAGAATGTTTTGATTTCGATTAAAGTTTGGCCTTGACGGTTGATAATTATTTCCCGGCCTTTGGTTCATGTAGGAAACATTCTCACGTTGTTCCATCGTTTGTTCAATGTGACTATCTTTTGTTAAGTGTGGTCCACCGCATTGTTCACAACTGATTCGTATTGCGTGAATATATTTAGTCATCTTTTCCATTCGTCTCTCGAAAGCATCTATTTTTGCGGAAACGGAATCAAAGTCATGGCTAGAATCGGCTCTAGCCGCTTTAGATGATCTAACGATGTCTTTTTCTTGGTGCCACTCATGTGAGTGGGAGGCTGTGTTATCAATTATTTTGTAAGCTTCTGTTTCGATTTCTTCATAATTGAACCACCAGCTGCTATATCGATGTCTTTTCGTGTAGTAATGTCGCATCCTTGGTAGAATATTTGTACTATTTGATAAGTATCTAAACCGTGCTGAGGACATCCTCTCAACAACTTTTCAAATCTTGTCCACGCCTCATATAGAGTTTCATTTGGCTTCTGCGTGAATGTAACAATTTCTCCTTGAAGTCTCACGGCTTTGGATGCCGGAAAGAATCTTTTAAGAAATTTCTCAACTAAAACATCCCATGTGTCAATCGCCCCTTCAGGTAACGATTCTAACCAATCTTTGGCTTCTCCCTTTGAAGTCCAGGGAAACAACATGAGATAGATCTGTTCATCCTCAACTTCTCTGATTTTGAATAGAGTACATATCCTATTAAAGATTTGAAGATGTTCGTTTGGATCTTTGATAGTTAAAGCTAAGGGGTATATAATACTATTAAATTTTACAAGGAAATACTATTAAATACGATACAATTTTGCACAAGATATTTATTATTTATTGAATAGATATACTTAAACCTTGCTACAACACTTATAGGCAGTGTACCTAATCGTACAGTAGTGTAGTTTTTAGTAATTCCGGTTCGTTCCACAGGGAATCTTTTAATCAAAGCTTAACGCTATATTAGTTTAATTTATAAAAATACGAATATATATATAAGTAATATTATTATTTTAAAGGGGGTTTTTACCGTTTAATGACCGGTTTGTCGATTTTAAAACTTTAGTCGCAGTTAAAACCAAATGTAAAATATTAAATAAATAAAAGGCTTAATTTAAAGCGTAAAGTAAATAACGATAATGAAATTGCGATAAATAAAAGTGCGATAAAATAAAATTGCGATAATTAAAAAGTACGATAATTAAAAGTGCAATTAAATACAATAACAAAAAATAAAAGTGCGATAATTAGAAGTGCAATTAAATATAAAATAAAGAAAATTAAATATGAAATAAAAGAATTATGCTTATTTAAACTTCCGTAATCATGATGTTTGACGTGTTGATTTTAGTTTTATGTCCATGGGTTAATTGTCCTTTGTCCTGGATTATTTAATATGTCCGTCTGGTTTTTGTCCATAACAGTCCATCAGTCATAAATATAAAGTGAGAGTGTCCTCGTCAAATTATCCTTATACCCGAAGTTAAATATTCCAACTAATTGGGGACTTAAACTGTAACAAGATTTTATTACTTTGTTTAATAATTACACCAGGATGTCGACTGAGTGTAACCCAAGGTTTTAATACTTTGTTATCAATTATGCCAAGTGTCCTTGTACATAATTTCACCCCTGTTTTAATAATTCTAGTGACTATTAATCCATTCCCGTGTCCGATTAAATGAACGATTATTCGTACATATAAATACCCCGCCCATCGTGTCCGATCGAGTGTAAATGGTTATTTATAGGGACGCCCAATTGGAAATCTTTATATTAACATTAACAAACTATCATTTAGTTAAACAAATATAAAGCCCATTAATAGCCCATAGTCTAATTTCCACAAGTGTCGTTCTTTTGTCCAAACCCCAATTATGGTACAAAGCCCAATTACCCAATTTTAGTAATTAGCCCAACATCATGATTACTTCGTTTTAAATAAGCATAATAATAACTTAGCTACGAGACATTAATGTAAAAAGGTTGAACATAACCTACAATGATTAAAAATAGCGTAGCGTTACACGGACAGAATTTCGACTTACACCCTTACAACGTTCGCTAACATACCCTTATTATTAGAATTAAAAATAAAATTAAAATTAAAATATAAATATAAATATATACTACGTATGAATGAGGAGAAGAAAAAGAGATGTTTTGATGTTCACCAAGCTGCGAATTTTATAGGCATGTGGGCTAGAAAAGTGGCTCATGCGATCGCATGAGCTTTACCCTTCAAGGCCATGCGATCGCATGGCCAGCTGGAGAGGCTCACATGCCTTTGTTTTTTCTGCCGACGGTTTTTAATAATATAATATATAATATATAAATAATTATAAGAATTATTTAAATATTATATTATATTTATGTGCATAGTTGACTTGTAATTTTTAGTCCGTTGCGTCAAGCGTTGAGAGTTGACTCTGGTCCCAGTTCCAGATTTTCGAACGTCCTTGCGTACAATTTAATATCTTGTACTTTGCGTTTTGAATCTTGTACTCTTGTAATTTTGAGACGTTTCTTATCAATAATTGGAACCTCTTTGATTGTCTTTTGTACTTTTGAGCTTTTTGGTCGTTTGCGTCTTCAATTCGTCGAATCTGCCCTTTGTCTTCACCTTTTATTATTTAAACGAATATCACTTGTAAATAGGACAATTGCAACTAAAAGCTTGTCTTTCTTGAGGAATAATGCTATGAAATATATGTTCGTTTTTAGCATTATCAAATATTCCCACACTTGAGCGTTGCTTGTCCTCAAGCAATATAGTCTTGAAATACTATAATCACTTCTTTATTCTTCACACTTTGTACATCAGTGATTTCTTTACGGCGGTATAAACAATGGTAGTAACGATGTGGTTTACAGTCCCACATGACTATAAAATTTGGATCCATTAAGGAAATTGGATCTTTATGAAAACATTTGATCTTTTGAAAATTAAATCTAGTTTTTACCCTAGATAAGTTTTCCAGAATAACCCTTCACTGGTGTTTGCAAAATATTTTTGTGGGTTTGGTGGGTTTCAGATTTGAAAATTTTAGCTCAAAACTTGTGGTTTTGTGTCACCCACTTGCTAACCTTGTATTAGGAAAGCAACACGTCCAGTATACTTGCTCCGTATATTACCTTTCGGTAAACTACCGTCCGGTTGTAAAGGAAAGCGTTGAACAAGCAACTGTTAAGGCAATGTCCCTTGACATGCTTTTAATTATGGTCTATAACGTGTCGAACGCAATTACTATCCTTTGTAGGAGCAATAGTAAAGCTCACCCTTATAATTTTCCGGTCTGGCACAAGGTCCTGTCTTTGACCATGCTATGCAACCACAGTTCTTACGGTTGACACCCGATTTGGTTCAGATGACCTAATGAATTCAGGTGAATTCCTAGGATTTTACGTTCAATGGTAATGAATGCATTGAAAATGGGTTTTTAGAAAACAAATCGGTTTATAATTTGATCAAAATATTTTCTCGTTCAAGCTCGAGTTTAGATATCATTGAATTCCATGAGTTTGTAATTCTCAATCTTTAAGGTCAATCTCTAGGATTGAGTAATATCAGTCTTAAAAGCTGATTTTTGATCTTTAAAGGAGATCATCCTTTCTAGGGATCTGATTCATTAGTCTTATCAAGCTAATTTGCACGGTGCCCCCCCCATTGTACGAGATAAATCCTTCTCATGGTTAGGATAAATCTGACCACTTGGCGACCCTGTTTTATGCTGAGGTCCGTGGATTTCCTGCTGATTTTAGAGATGACTTTTCTAGATTTTTCATCAACCTACAGCTGGTCTGGACGACAACTTCATGACCTAAATCAAGAAGCGCGTGTCTTTTTCGAAAGACTTTACTTCCTTTTAACGATGGAATTGATTCATCGTGTAGATCCATCTCTTCTTTTCTTTCATCGGGTAAAACAGTTTAGTTTAGTCCAAAGCAAAAGTATCTTCAATTATTTGTTACAGAAATATGTGACATATGTTTAAGATAACTTTGTAATTTTTCCCACACTTGGCTTTTATTTTCCTTTTTATTGTCCTCTATTCCATTTTAAATGAATTTTAACATTTTGGTTTGTTTCTCAATTTATGTCCTTTCTGAGGTAACAATAATTTCGGTGTTAACACCTAGTTTTATCGTTCATAAATATGTATAAACATGATTTTGAGTTCATTTAATTGAAAATTTTGAAAAATTTTACTAGAATTGGGTAGTCAGTATATAAGACTAGGGCTGTTCTTTATTATCAGAGAGCACTAGATTCTAATACAACTACTACGTTACTAGTATTTTTAATGGTAACCAAGTGTTTAAAGTAAAAAAAAAATTTAAAAAATCCGAAAGAATTTAACCCCTTCCCACACTTAAGATCTTGCAATGCCCTCATTTGCAAGAAATCAGTAACAATTTAAATTATTGAGGGTGATTAGTGTGAAAATGATTAAATTTTACCAAAGTTTCCAAACATATTGGCGTTTGTTTGCTGAATGATAAATGGTGCATATCATTTGTTCATTCCGTCCGTTGTTACATCACATTTATCTTGTCGTCAAAATTAGTAGCTTTTGCTGAACTTAATGCCAGTCTTTAAAAATGCGCTGTTTTACTCTGTTTTGTACAATTTACAATATACATACATACAAATATAAACATGCATGGAAATTTGAAATGGGACTTAATATCCCACTTTCAAATCCTAAATGTGAAATATTAGTACACAATAATAATAAAAATGATAAAGATTACATAAGTATATTCAATAACATAAGTTTAAACATGAATAAGTAAAAAGATAAAAACATAAAAATCATATAAATAACCAAATGGAACCAAATCAGTCTGGATAGGGGTTCCAGTTCATCTCATCAGGTGGGTTCCATTGTTGGTTATAGGTGTTCTGATAGGCTTGGTTATAGTCATACCGGTTAAAGGGTGGTCGGATATCGGGGCTGTGTGGCGGAAAATGAGCAGGTCAAGTAGGTACATAGTTATTTGGTACCTGATATGATAGTTGGCTCATGATTTGGTGCTGATGAACTAACCAGCTATCGTGTTGGCGTCGCCTATAATCCTCGTATACTCGCTCGGAGTTCCACTGCTCATACATACTATGTCTGGCCGCGTTCGTCATTGCTTCCTCATCTATACGAACGTGGACGTCAAGAATAGCATCTCGAAAGACATCCCTAATGTCTTCCGCCTCCTCCATTTCCTCGTCTGAGCCTCTCTCTACCTAAGGGTGAGATCCCTCATAGGGTACTGCTTGGTTATGTCTACTTTTCAATACCTTAGCACCCACATAAACTTTCAATCCTAAGGGCTCAACCTGTTCTCTACAAAGCTGTAATGGACCCCCTTGGTTCCTATCAACACCTAAATACTCTCCAATGAGAGTAACAAAAATACCTCCTCCTATTATACTCCCTTCCTGCATTCCCTCTACCATTTTAGATAAATAAAAGGCAACACAGTAAGGGATATTGACAAAGCTTCTAGGATCCCGAATACACTTTAGGTAGAATAAATCATGTAAGGTAATTTTTTCTTTATTGTGACCTCTCCGTGTAATCGAGTTAGCCAAAAATCTATGAATAATACGAAGCTCGGCTCTGTCAATATGTGTATAGGAGTCTCCTCCTGCTCGTGTAAAAACATCAAAATGTGACATACGCCTCCAAATGGCGTCAGCGTCAAAGTTGCTATCTACCCTTTCACCATAATGAATCAAGTTTGTACAATCAGGTAGTAGCAACTCACCAGGAGTATATATCTGTAAAGCCCTGGCCATGTCCAGCATGGACATTCTGTACATCCTACCGCCAAGGATAAACCTAAGAAATCTTCTATCATCTATTCTAACTATATTTGTATCAAGTGATACAGTACTCATCAACTCAACACACCATTCCTTATATACAGATCTACGAATGGTGAAAAGACGTTCCCAATCTGTAAAAGAAGAACTGCCATACCTTTGTACCAAAAGCTGTCTAACACGATCAGCTAGATGGACCGTTTCCAAAGGGGCCCAATCGATTACCCTTGGCACCTCTACATTTTTTGTTACCAATTTGAATTTGTTCCTTTGATATGTCTCGTAATCTCTCCATCTCCTATCAAATCTCAGATTAGGATGCAGAGTGTGCTCAGGAATCGCTGAGAATTCTACTGGCGGCCTCATTGGGAATACTATGAATTCATCAACAAACTGTACCGGATCATAATAAGGTATGTGCTGATTAGACTGTTGTTGTTGTTGTTCATGTTGTGGTTGTTATTCGTGTTGCATTTTTGGTTCTGGTTCTGGTGCTGGTCGTCTAGATGATGATGCTCCTTAACCTCCAGTATTGGTTTTCTGCAAAACACATTAAACATAAAATTTGTGCATCCAAATATGCATTAGTGTTAGCAAAATAACAACTTAAAACAATCACTATAACATGTTAAATCAAAATTAAACTTATACTCATTTTCACAATTTTTCACAATTCTACACTTTTCAAATAAGCACATATGAAAATGTATACAAAATTCATAAGCATTTAACTCAAATATCATGTCAAAATAGTCATTACTAATAATTAAACAAGTCTCAAATGGCAAATATATCAAATTAATCAAGTTCATAAATTTTGGACTTAAAAAGTCCACTTTAATCTCTAAAAATCATGTTTAGGATCAATGTTTGGATCATTTAACTATCTAAACATGTTACACTACTCAATTTAGCAATAATTCATGACAAAACTCGGCCATAACCTGTTTATATCAAAAAGCCCCAAATTGCTCAAGAACACAAACCCTAGATTTCTAAAATTTTTGAAGTTTTTGGCTTCAAATCATGTTAAATAGCATCAATATAGGTTATACATGCATAAAATACTAACAATTTAACACTAATTACACTAGAAATTAACAAAATTGCATTAGGTAAAAAATTGAAATTATCACAAAAACTAGCAAATTTATGAGTTTAGGGGTTTAATTTTTACCATTTTGCTGAAGAATGAGAATCTAGGCATGATTAGAGCAAGAAAAATGACGAATTACGGTGTTCTGGGCTTTTTTTTTATATAAAACCTTATAGTTTATAAAACTTATAATTAATTAAATTTAATTTGTTTTCCTTTAGGAGCGAGGGTGTTTCGGATCGATGTCCTAGTCCGTTCCTCGACAAAATTTTAAAATTTGTCAATTCAAAGCGTGGTTTTAAAAGTAACGATTTTTGGGTTTTTTTTTTTAATGTTTTTGGCATACTTTAATTCAATAAGATTAAAAATAATGATAATAAAAGTTCTCGTCCCTCCCTCGGGTAAAGCAATTTCGGTTCAACGACCTAGTCTTCAACTCACGACGAATTTTAAAAATCATAATTTTTAACTTAGCGAAATAAAGTAAATTTTTGTTTTTAAATTCACACAACTTAAATTTAAAATATGCATAAAATTAAAAATTCACATTTTTTTAAAAAAATTAAAAATTCACACCAAACTTATATTATATTTTTGTTTTTTATACATACAAACTTAAAAATATCAATTGTTCAAATATTTACAATTTTAAATATATTAATTTAAAAAGTTTACAATATTAATTTAAGATTTATATATTAATTTTAAAAACATGGTAAAAAAAATCTTTTTGGTCTTTTATCCCACTTTAATCAATCAAATATTATCAAAAATATGCGCCCCTCTTTTCGGTAAAGTAATTTCGGTTCCATGACCTAATTTAACTCATGACGAATTTTTGAAATATTTTGGGTTGATTGATTAAAGAATTTTATACCTTAAGAATAAACGTTAAATTTCGCAGTGATGTAATAAATTTTTGTATGATATCAATAATTTCGGTCGCCAAACCTAATTTTATTCAATACCAATTTAATACTTTATAGCGAACAATTTAGCATTTATTATCAAAAGGTTAAAAATAAAAATAAAAAAAATTAAAAACTGTACAGACTTACCTGTGAGATAGTATTCTTAGTTATATGATCTATCCCATTCATAAGATAGTCGGTTTAATTGGTTTTCCATAGCTACATAGGCGTAACCTCGAGCATTCAGTGTTTTTCCTTCTAAACATTTGAACGGTCCATCTCTGCATAAAGTAACAAATTCGGTGTTTGAATAGGTTTGATTATTTGAACATTTACCTCCATGTGACCATTTTCCGCATTTGTGACATCTTTCAAGGTGTCGTGCTCTTCTTTTCGCTGCGGATTTTGATTTTTCTTTACCAAATTGTAACTTATTATCTTCGCATCTGGATTCTTTTCTTACTCCGTCCAATCTTTCTCTGATTACTGATACTATTTCACTCGGAAGTGTGTCATTATTACGTTTAGTGATCAAAGCGTGTAGTATTAGACCATGGTTTAGTTCACAGGAAGTCTTCATTTCGTAAAAACCTAAAAAAATAAAAATTCAGAATGGGAGGAGAAGACTAGTTCTTTAGGGTCTGCTAGGGAAAGACCATTCGGGTTCCATTTTCGAGAACTACACGAAAACAGAAAATCTAACTCTAACAGAAATACATATTATCCTTTAAAGACTTGATTCTCCCCACACTTAGTTAGCTGTGGTATCGAAATTGTGATTAACTTCGTTGTCGACTTCCATCGGATTATCTATGTAATGTTTAACTCTATGACCATTAACTTTAAATTCAATTCCATTTGAATTTATTAATTCTATCGTTCCGTATGGAAAAACTCTTTTGACTATGAATGGTCCAGACCATCTTGATTTCAATTTTTCAGGAAATAGCTTGAATCGTGAATTGAAAAGAAGAACTCCGTCTCCTTCTTTAAATTCTTTTGAACTTCTGATTCTTTTATCATGCCATTTCTTCGTTCTTTCTTTATAGTTTAACGAATTTTTGTATGCTTCATGTCTTAATTCTTCTAATTCATTTAGTTGACTTAATCGTAGACATCCAGCTTCATGTAAATCAAGATTACATGTCTTCAAAGCCCAAAATGCTTTGTGTTCAATTTCTACTGGAAGATGACATGCTTTTCCATAAACGAGTCTAAAAGGTGTGGTTCCAATTGGAGTTTTGTAGGCTGTTCTAAAAGCCCAGAGTGCATCCTCCAATTTAATGGACCATTCCTTCGGATTTGATCCTACGGTTTTCTCTAGAATACGTTTTAAAGCTCGGTTGGTATTTTCAACTTGTCCACTTATTTGTGGATGATATGCGGTGGAGATTTTATGAGTTACTCCATATCTTTTAAGAACTTTCTCAAGTTGATTATTACAGAAATGAGTTCCCCGATCACTTATTAAAGCTTTCGGTGTTCCAAACCTTGCAAAAAGACGTTTTAAAAAGTTGACTACAACTCGTGCATCGTTAGTTGGGAGAGCTTGTGCTTCCGCCCATTTAGATACATAATCAATGGCGACGAGAATATAGAGATTATTATGAGATTTTGGAAATGGACCCATAAAGTCAATACCCCAAATGTCAAATACTTCACATACTTGAATGATATTTTGTGGCATTTCATCACGTTGACTTATTTTTCCGGCTCTTTGACATGCATCACAGGATTTGCAAAGAAGGTGTGCGTCTTTGTAAATTGTAGGCCAATAGAACCCAGCATCATAAACTTTTCTTGCTGTTAGTTGAGGCCCATAATGCCCTCCTGTTGGTCCTGTGTGACAATGGTTTAAAATTTTACTAGCTTCATCTCCAAATACACATCGGCGTATTATTCCATCTGGACAACTTTTAAACAAATGTGGATCTTCCCAGAAATAGTGTTTTATATCACTGAAGAATTTCTTTCGTTTTTGGTACGATAATCCTTTTTCAAGGAATCCACATACTAAGTAGTTTGAATAGTCTGCAAACCATGGAATTTCATTATAATCTATCTTCAATAGATATTCATCGGGAAAGTTGTCTTGTATGGCCGATTCATTTAGAACTTCTATTTCGGGATTTTCAAGACGAGAAAGATGATCAGCGGCGAGATTTTCTGCTCCTCTTTTATCTCGGATTTCAATATCGAACTCTTGTAAGAGTAAGATCCAACGGATTAATTTTGGTTTGGCATCTTGTTTCGAAAATAGGTATCTAAGAGCAGAATGGTCGGTATAGACCACCGTTTTTGCTAGAACGAGATATGAACGAAATTTGTCAAAAGCAAAGACAATAGCAAGGAGTTCTTTTTCAGTAGTTGTATAGTTCATTTGTGCTCCTTGTAACGTCTTACTAGGATAATATATAGGTTGAAATCGTTTTTCAATCCTTTGTCCTAAAACGGCTCCCATTGCAAAATCACTTGCATCACACATTAGTTCAAACGATAGATTCCAATTTGGTGTTATCATGATCGGCGCATTAGTGAGTTTCTCTTTAAGAATATTAAAAGATTTGATACATTCATCTGAAAAGATGAATGGAGCATCCTTTTCTAGGAGTTTATTCATAGGAGTGGCAATTTTAGAAAAATCTTTTATGAAACGTCGGTAAAAACCGGCATGCCCTAGAAAAATCCTAACTCTTCTAACATTGGTGGGATGTGGAAGTTTAGCAATTACATCTACTTTAGCTTTATCCACTTCAATTCATTCTTTTGAAATTTTATGTCCAAGAACGATGCCTTCTTTAACCATGAAATGGCATTTCTCCCAATTAAGTACTAGATTTGATTGTTTGCATCTAATCAGCATTCGTTCAAGATTAGCTAGACATGATTCAAATGTATCACCGAAGACTGAAAAGTCATCCATGAAAACTTCCATGCATTCTTCTATCATGTCGTGAAAAATCGCCATCATACACCTTTGAAAGGTTGCAGGGGCGTTGCAAAGTCCAAATGGAATGCGTTTGTAAGCAAAAGTACCATAAGGGCACGTGAATGTGGTTTTCTCTTGATCTTCGGGTGCTATTGGAATTTGAAAATATTCGAAAAATCCATCAAGAAAACAATAGTAACTGTTTCCGGCTAATCTTTCCAACATTTGATCAATAAAAGGTAAGGGATAGTGATCTTTTCTGGTGGCGTCATTTAATTTTCAATAATCAATACAAACACGCCATCCTGTTACAGTCCTAGTAGGAATAAGCTCATTTTTTCTCATTTGTAATGACAGTCATGCCACCCTTCTTAGGCACGCATTGAACTGGGCTTACCCATGGACTATCAGAAATTGGATAAATTAGACATGCGTCTAGCAGTTTAATAATTTCTTTTTTAACTACATCTTGCATATTCGGATTTAGTCTTCGTTGGCGTTGCACATACGTTTTATGACCTTCTTCCATAAGGATTTTATGTGTGCAATACGAAGGACTTATTCCTTTAATATCATGAATCTTCCATGCAATGGCTGGTTTATGAGCTTTCAACACAGAAATGAGTTGAGATTTTTCATTTTCAGTAAGAGAAGACGATATTATTACAGGTAATTCAGATTCACCATGTAAATAAGCGTATTCCAAATGGTTTGGAAGTGGCTTTAACTCTAATTTCGGAGGTTCTTCTATCGATGATTTATATCGATATCCGTCTTCTTCTTTTAGCATTTGAATTTCTTCTGTTGTTGGTTCATATCCATTAGCTCTTAGTGTAGCTAACATTTCAGCTTCATCAATTTGTTCAGTTCCTTCTCCTAAAGAACATTCTCCTGTTCCTTGTAATTCTAGAAATTCTTCTAACAATTCTGCATGTGAATCTATAGTTTGAATATAATAACATGTATCATCTGCAGATTGCAGTTGTTGCATTGCTCTATCAACTGAAAAGGTAACACTCTCATCCTCTATACTTAGGGTCAGTTTCTTACCAAACACGTCTATCATTGCTTTAACCGTGTTTAAGAATGGTCTTCCTAATATCAGAGGAACTTGAGAATCTTCTTCCATGTCCAGAACAACAAAATCTACTGGAAATACTAAAGTACCAACTTTAACTAGCATGTTCTCCATTATCCCTCTAGGATATTTTATTGATCGATCGGCTAGTTGTATACTTATTCTTGTTGGTTTCAATTCTCCAAGGTCTAGTTTAGTGTATAGTGAATACGGCATTAAATTTATACTAGCACCTAAGTCTGCCAATGCTTCTATTGAACTAAGACTACCCAGAAAACATGGAATTGTGAAACTTCTTGGATCAGATAGTTTTTCTGGTATCTTATTCAACATTACTGCTAAACAATTAGCATTCATAGTAACAGCCGAGAGTTCTTCCATTTTCTTTCTATTCGTGATCAGATCTTTCAAGAATTTAGCATATCTAGGCATTCTTGAAATCACATCAATGAAAGGAAGATTTACATTTATTTGTTTAAACATATCCAAGAATTTAGATTGTTCGGCTTCAAGTTTCTCTTTCTTCATTTTACTCGGGTAAGGAAGTGGTGGTTGGTATGGTTTAACATAAGGTTTAGTCTTAACTGTGTTATCTTCATTAACCTTTTCAACTACCGGTTCTTTTTCCTTATCTTGTTCAGGTTGTGGTTCTTGTGAAGTAGGAATAGCTTCAGCAGAAGTTACAGGTATTTCAGGTGGTTTAAGTGTTGTACCACTTCTTGTGGTAATGGCTTTAGCTGTTTCATTCCGGGGGTTTGCATTTGTATCACTAGGTAAACTTCTCGGTTTTCTTTCACCTATTAACCTTGCTAGGTTACTTACTTCTTGTTCCAAATTTTGAATAGAAGCTTGTTGATTTCTAAATGCTTGAGCATTTTGTTCATTAGTTTGTTTTTGAGATGTGAAAAACTGCGTTTGAGTTTCAACTAGCTTCGTCATCATATCTTCTAAATTCGGCTTTTTATCATCGGGTTGTGGTGGTTTGTTTTGAAAATTAGGTCTTTGCTGGTTGTAAGTATTGTTAGATACTTGTTGATTGCTATGACCATGTTGGTTGTTGTATGGAATATTTCGGTTATAATTCTGATTTTGATTGTAAATCGGTCTTGGCGGTTGATAATTATTCTGATAATTATTTCCAGGCCTTTGGTTTAGATATGAAACATTCTCTCTTTGTTCCATTGTTAATTCAATACTGAGACAATCTTTTGTCAAATGTGGTCCTCCACACTGCTCACAACTAATTCGTATTGAGTGGATATCTTTAGTCATCTTTTGCATTCGTCTCTCTACAGCATCTATCTTTGCGGAAATGGAATCTAAGTCATGGCTAGAATCGGCTCTAGCTGCTTTAGATGATCTAACGATATCTTTTTCTTGGTGCCACTCATGTGAGTGGGAAGCAGTGTTATCAATAATTTTATAAGCATCAGTTTCGGTTTTTCTTCATAATGGAACCACCAGCTGCTATATCTATGTCTTTTCTTGTAGTGATGTCGCATCCTTGGTAGAATATTTGTACTATTTGACAGGTGTCTAAACCATGTTGCGGACATCCTCTTAATAACTTTCCAAATCTTGTCCACGCCTCATATAGAGTTTCATTCGGTTTCTGTGTGAACGTAACAATTTCTCCTTGAAGTCTTACGGCTTTAGATGCCGGAAAGAATTGTTTAAGAAATTTTTCAACTAAAACGTCCCATGTATCAATCGCCCCTTCAGGTAACGATTTCAACCAATCTTTGGCTTCTCCCTTTAAAGTCCAGGGAAATAACATGTGATATATCTGTTCATCCTCCACTTCTTGGATTTTAAATAGAGTGCAGATCCTATTAAAGGTATGAAGATGTTCGTTTGGATCTTCCTTCGGTGCACCACTGAATTGGCATTGATTAGTTACCATGTGTAGAATTTGTCCTTTGATTTCATAATCTGGCGCATTAATGTCTGGATGAGTAATTGCGTGACCTTGGCCAGTGCGTTTAGCTCTCATTCGGTCTTCCATACTTAAAGGTTCCAGATTCTGCATAATTGAATTTGTTGAATCGGAATCACTAGAGGATTCTGATTTAATGGTTCGTTCCTCAACAATCTCTGTTTGAATGATTGGTGGTTCCGGATCTATGAATCGTCTCTGAATATTCTCCGGATTCTCAATTGTGATGTCGGGTTCAAAAAATGGATTATCGGAAATTTGAATTGGAGTACTTGGTCGACTGGATGACGATTCTAAAGAAAAATCAACGGCGGTAATATTTGCTAGATGTCTTGATCTAGTTACAGGTGGTGAACGTACAAAAGGTGGTGAACGTCTTGCTCGGTGCATTCACTGAATATCCTATTAGTTTTTAAAAGGAAAGAAAAATTATATAAGTTATCCAATTAATAGACTTTTCTGATTTTTCCCACGTTTCGAATAGCCAAAAGATGCAGCAGAGGGGCATGATTCGTTTGGTCTCAATATAATTGAGGACTGTTTGGCTCCAATAACCCGGTCCACGTACAAATCCAACTATTACTACGAACCAGAAAATTTTGATGTCTATCAATTTAACCACTTAAAATAAATTTTCGTAATTTTAAGAAATTTAGATAAGAAGTAGAATAAAAATCTATGTCCTAAAACTAGAATAGCGAGAAATAAGAAAGAAAAAGAGCGCGTCGAAAAAGGTCGTAAAAGAAAAGATCGAAAAATGAAAGAAACAGAGAATGACTATAAAACTTAAAAATACTTGACTAACCCAACCTTATTACTATCACTAACTTAAAATTATAATCGCAAATTGAGATTACTAATTGGAATGATAATTGATACATAGGTAAAAGGTGTCTAAAAATATTAAAGCTTACAGAAAAAACTATATCCCAAATGGCAATATCTTAAAAAGGTACTAAAACTTAAAAAGGCGTCGCAGAATTCTAAAGCACTTAAATCTTAGTCTAAAGAAAAAGCACTTAAGGGATTTTATGGCAGAGCCTAAAAATCTAGAAATAAAAATAACTATGGCAAAAACTATGAATTAAAACTAAATACGAGCGAAAAATACAAATATTACGCTAAAACAATTAAAAAGGGACAAAATATAAAAATATACTAAAAGTTGTAAAAATTACAATTTTTATAAAAATATTATTTTTATATTATTTATTTTATAAAACAATTAATTTTAAAATTTAATTAAACTAATTAAACTAAATATATAAATTAAATCTAAAAACTAATAACTAATTAAATAATAAAACCTAATTAGGGTTTATTAAATAATAATAATAATACCCGTAATTAATGCAGTTTTAGGGTTGCAGTTGGCGTGTTAGACACTCTCATGCGATCGCATGAGTTTATGCCTTCGGGCTCATGTGGTCGCATGAGCAGAGGTTTTGGGCCTGGTTACGGGCTGCTACAGTAGCAGGCCCGAGTGTTTTTATATATTTTTTTTTCTGTTTTGAATTTTCTATTTTGTATATTTATGTAATATATTTATATAAATTAAATAAAACTTATATTTTTATAAAATAAAGATAAAGAAACTTTTATAGAACTTAAATATTTAACAAACTCTTAAAAATATTTATATTTTTGTTTTCTTTTTATATTTTCGAATATATTAAAACGTATTTTTTTACAAAAGCGTATTTTAATAAAAGTAAACTAAAAATAAAAATCTTATTGTTTTTTTCTTTTTAGCGTTGCGCTTCCGGCTTTTAAGCAAGAAAGTTCCCCGGCAGCGGCGCCAAAAATACTTGATAGTTAAAGCTAAGGGGTATATAATACTATTAAATTTTACAAGGAAATACTATTAAATACGATACAATTTTACACAAGATATTTATTTATTTATTGAATGGATATACTTAAACCTTGCTACAACACTTATAGGCAGTGTACCTAATCGTACAGTAGTGTAGTTTTTAGTAAGTCCGGTTCGTTCCACAGGGAATCTTTTAATCAAAGCTTAACGCTATATTAGTTTAATTTATAAAAATACGAATATATATATAAGTAATATTATTATTTTAAAGGGGGGTTTTTACCGTTTAATGACCGGTTTGTCAATTTTAAAACTTTAGTCGCAGTTAAAACCAAATGTAAAATATTAAATAAATAAAAGGCTTAATTTAAAGCGTAAAGTAAATAACGATAATGAAATTGCGATAAATAAAAGTGCGATAAAATAAACTTGCGATAATTAAAAAGTACGATAATTAAAAGTGCAATTAAATACAATAACAAAAAATAAAAGTGCGATAATTAGAAGTGCAATTAAATATAAAATAAAGGAAATTAAATATGAAATAAAAGAATTATGCTTATTTAAACTTCCGTAATCATGATGTTTGACGTGTTGATTTTAGTTTTATGCCCATGGGTTAATTGTCCTTTGTCCTGGATTATTTAATATGTCCGTCTGGTTTTTGTCCATAACAGTCCATCAGTCATAAATATAAAGTGTGAGTGTCCTCGTCAAATTATCCTTATACCCGAAGTTAAATATTCCAACTAATTGGGGACTTAAACTGTAACAAGGTTTTATTACTTTGTTTAATAATTACACCAGGATGTCGACTGAGTGTAACCCAAGGTTTTAATACTTTGTTATCAATTATGCCAAGTGTCCTTGTACATAATTTCACCCCTGTTTTAATAATTCTAGTGACTATTAATCCATTCTCGTGTCCGGTTAAATGAACGATTATTCGTACATATAAATACCTCGCCCATTGTGTCCGATCGAGTGTAAATGATTATTTATAGGGATGCCCAATTGTAAATCTTTATATTAACATTAACAAACTATCATTTAGTTAAACAAATATAAAGCCCATTAATAGCCCATAGTCTAATTTCCACAAGTGTCGTTCTTTTGTCCAAACCCCAATTATGGTACAAAGCCCAATTACCCAATTTTAGTAATTAGCCCAACATCATGATTACTTCGTTTTAAATAAGCATAATAATAACTTAGCTACGAGACATTAATGTAAAAAGGTTGAACATAACTTACAATGATTAAAAATAGCGTAGCGTTAAACGGACAGAATTTCGACTTACACCCTTACAACATTCGCTAACATACCCTTATTATTAGAATTAAAATTAAAATTAAAATTAAAATTAAAATATAAATATAAATATAAATATATACTACGTATGAATGAGGAGAAGAAAAAGAGATGTTTTGATGTTCACCAAGCTGCGAATTTTATAAGCATGTGGGCTGGAAAAGTGGCTCATGCGATCGCATGAGCTTTACCCTTCAAGGCCATGCGATCGCATGGACAGCTGGAGAGGCTCACATGCCTTTGTTTTTTCTGCCGACGGTTTTTAATAATATAATATATAATATATAAATAATTATAAGAATTATTTAAATATTATATTATATTTATGTGCATAGTTGACTTGTAATTTTTAGTCCGTTGCGTCAAGCATTGAGAGTTGACTCTGGTCCCGGTTCCGGATTTTCGAACGTCCTTGCGTACAATTTAATATCTTGTACTTTGTGAAATGTCCCGTTCTTATTGATTAAAAACGTTCCATATTAATTGATTTCGTTGCGAGGTTTTGACCTCTATATGAGACGTTTTTCAAAGACTGCATTCATTTTTAAAACAAACCATAACCTTTATTTCATAAATAAAGGTTTAAAAAGCTTTACGTAGATTATCAAATAATGATAATCTAAAATATTCTGTTTACACACGACCATTACATAATGGTTTACAATACAAATATGTTACATCGAAATCAGTTTCTTGAATGCAGTTTTTACACAATATGATACAAACATGGACTCCAAATCCTGTCCTTATTTTAGTATGCAAAAGCGGAAGCTCTTAATATTCACCTGAGAATAAACATGCTTTAAACGTCAACAAAAATGTTGGTGAGTTATAGGTTTAACCTATATATATCAAATCGTAACAATAGACCACAAGATTTCATATTTCAATACACATCCCATACATAGAGATAAAAATCATTCATATGGTGAACACCTGGTAACCGACATTAACAAGATGCATATATAAGAATATCCCCATCATTCCGGGACACCCTTCGGATATGATATAAATTTCGAAGTACTAAAGCATCCGGTACTTTGGATGGGGTTTGTTAGGCCCAATAGATCTATCTTTAGGATTCGCGTCAATTAGGGTGTCTGTTCCCTAATTCTTAGATTACCAGACTTAATAAAAAGGGGCATATTCGATTTCGATAATTCAACCATAGAATGTAGTTTCACGTACTTGTGTCTATTTTGTAAATCATTTATAAAACCTGCATGTATTCTCATCCCAAAATATTAGATTTTAAAAGTGGGACTATAACTCACTTTCACAGATTTTTACTTCGTCGGGAAGTAAGACTTGGCCACTGGTTGATTCACGAACCTATAACAATATATACATATATATCAAAGTATGTTCAAAATACATTTATAACACTTTTAATATATTTTGATGTTTTAAGTTTATTAAGTCAGCTGTCCTCGTTAGTAACCTACAACTAGTTGTCCACAGTTAGATGTACAGAAATAAATCGATAAATATTATCTTGATTCAATCCACGACCCAGTGTATACGTATCTCAGTATTGATCACAACTCAAACTATATATATTTTGGAATCAACCTCAACCCTGTATAGCTAACTCCAACATTCACATATAGAGTGTCTATGGTTGTTCCGAAATATATATAGATGTGTCGACATGATAGGTCGAAACATTGTATACGTGTCTATGGTATCTCAAGATTACATAATATACAATACAAGTTGATTAAGTTATGGTTGGAATAGATTTGTTACAAATTTTCACGTAGCTAAAATGAGAAAAATTATCCAATCTTGTTTTACCCATAACTTCTTCATTTTAAATCCGTTTTGAGTGAATCAAATTGCTATGGTTTCATATTGAACTCTATTTTATGAATCTAAACAGAAAAAGTATAGGTTTATAGTCGGAAAAATAAGTTACAAGTCGTTTTTGTAAAGGTAGTCATTTCAGTCGAAAGAACGACGTCTAGATGACCATTTTAGAAAACATACTTCCACTTTGAGTTTAACCATAATTTTTGGATATAGTTTCATGTTCATAATAAAAATCATTTTCTCAGAATAACAACTTTTAAATCAAAGTTTATCATAGTTTTTAATTAACTAACCCAAAACAGCCCGCGGTGTTGCTACGACGGCGTAAATCCGGTTTTACGGTGTTTTTCGTGTTTCCAGGTTTTAAATCATTAAGTTAGCATATCATATAGATATAGAACATGTGTTTAGTTAATTTTAAAAGTCAAGTTAGAAGGATTAACTTTTGTTTGCGAACAAGTTTAGAATTAACTAAACTATGTTCTAGTGATTACGAGTTTAAACCTTCGAATAAGATAGTTTTATATATATGAATCAAATGATGTTATGAACATCATTACTACCTCAAGTTTAGTAGGTAAACCTACTGGAAGTGATAAGAAATGATCTAGCTTCAAAGGATCTTGGATGGCTTGAAAGTTCTTGAAGTAGGATCATGACACAAAAACAAGTTCAAGTAAGATTTTTACTCGAATTAAGATAGTTTATAGTTATAGAAATTGAATCAAAGTTTAAATATGAATATTACCTTGAATAAAAAAGATAACCTACTGTATATAACAAAGGTTTCTTGATCTTAGATGATTACTTGGAATGGATTAGAAAGCTTGGAAGTAAATTAGTAAACTTGAAGGGATTTTTGAAGTGTTCTTGAAGTGTTCTTCCTATGATGATTATAGCTTGATTCTTGAAGTGATTTTTGATGAAGATGATGATTAACTACTGGAAAAATACGTTCATAATAGTGTGGGTGTGTTGAGAGAGAATTAGAAAGAGAATTGGAAGTGAAATGGAGTGAATGATGAGTGGTAATTGGTGAGTGGTGAGTGGGGTTAAAAGGAGTTCTAGTTAGTTGACTAGCTCATGGTAGAAGTTAAAATTGATTAGTCATACATGACATAATCAAGAATGGAATCCCATGCTAGTTCCTATTGGTATATACCCATAGTAAGTACGTTTTGAAGCTGTGTATAATACGGGTAAAAATACGACTAGAATTCTTGATGAAAGAAAAGAATGGGAGAGTAACTGTAACCATTTTCGTTAAGTATGAGTGTTTTGATATATGTCTTGAAGTCTTCCAAAAGTATTTTAATACATCTAAATACACTACATGTATATACATTTTAACTGAGTCGTTAAGTCATCGTTAGTCGTTACATGTAAGTGTTGTTTTGAAACCTTTAAGTTAACGATCTCAATTAATGTTGTTAACCCATTGTTTATTATATCTAATGAGATGTTAAATTATTATATTATCATGATATTATGATATATTAATATATCTTAATATGATATATATACATTTAAATGTCGTTACAACGATAATCGTTACATATATGTCTCGTTTCGAAATCCTTAAGTTAGTAGTCTTGTTTATATGTATATAACTCATTGTTAATATACTTATGGAGATACTTACTTATCATAATCTCATGTTAACCATATGTATATCCATATATATATCGTCATGTCGTTTTTACAAGTTTTAACGTTCGTGAATCGCCGGTCAACTTGGGTGGTCAATTGTCTATATGAAACATATTTCAATTAATCAAGTCTTAACAAGTTTGATTGCTTAACATGTTGGAAACATTTAATCATGTAAATATCAATCTCAATTAATATATATAAACATGGAAAAGTTCGGGTCACTACAGTACCTACCCGTTAAATAAATTTCGTCCCGAAATTTTAAGATGTTGAAGGTGTTGACGAATCTTCTGGAAATAGATGCGGGTATTTCTTCTTCATCTGATCTTCACGCTCCCAGGTGAACTCGGGTCCTCTACGAGCATTCCATCGAACCTTAACAATTGGTATCTTGTTTTGCTTAAGTCTTTTAACCTCACGATCCATTATTTCGACGGGTTCTTCGATGAATTGGAGTTTTTCGTTGATTTGGATTTCATCTAACGGAATAGTGAGATCTTCTTTAGCAAAACATTTCTTCAAATTCGAGACGTGGAAAGTGTTATGTACAGCCGCGAGTTGTTGAGGTAACTCAAGTCGGTAAGCTACTGGTCCGACACGATCAATAATCTTGAATGGTCCAATATACCTTGGATTTAATTTCCCTCGTTTACCAAATCGAACAACGCCTTTCCAAGGTGCAACTTTAAGCATGACCATCTCTCCAATTTCAAATTCTATATCTTTTCTTTTAATGTCAGCGTAGCTCTTTTGTCGACTTTGGGCGGTTTTCAACCGTTGTTGAATTTGGATGATCTTCTCGGTAGTTTCTTGTATAATCTCCGGACCCGTAATCTGTCTATCCCCCACTTCACTCCAACAAATCGAAGACCTGCACTTTCTACCATAAAGTGCTTCAAACGGCGCCATCTCAATGCTTGAATGGTAGCTGTTGTTGTAGGAAAATTCTGCTAACGGTAGATGTCGATCCCAACTGTTTCCGAAATCAATAACACATGCTCGTAGCATGTCTTCAAGCGTTTGTATCGTCCTTTCGCTCTGCCCATCAGTTTGTGGATGATAGGCAGTACTCATATCTAGACGAGTTCCTAATGCTTGCTGTAATGTCTGCCAGAATCTTGAAATAAATCTGCCATCCCTATCAGAGATAATAGAGATTGGTATTCCATGTCTGGAGACGACTTCCTTCAAATACAGTCGTGCTAACTTCTCCATCTTGTCATCTTCTCTTATTGGTAGGAAGTGTGCTGATTTGGTGAGACGATCAACTATTACCCAAATAGTATCAAAACCACTTGCAGTCCTTGGCAATTTAGTGATGAAATCCATGGTAATGTTTTCCCATTTCTATTCTGGGATTTTGGGTTGTTGAAGTAGACCTGATGGTTTCTGATGCTCAGCTTTGACCTTAGAACACGTCAAACATTCTCCTACGTATTTAGCAACATCGGCTTTCATACCCGGCCACCAAAAATGTTTCTTGAGATCCTTGTACATCTTCCCCGTTCCAGGATGTATTGAGTATCTGGTTTTATGAGCTTCTCTAAGTACCATTTCTCTCATATCTCCAAATTTTGGTACCCAAATCCTTTCAGCCCTATACCGAGTTCCGTCTTCCCGAATATTAAGATGCTGCTCCGATCCTTTGGGTATTTCATCCTTTATATTTCCTTCTTTTAAAACTCCTTGTTGCGCCTCCTTTATTTGAGTAGTAAGGTTATTATGAATCATTATATTCATAGATTTTACTCGAATGGGTTCTCTGTCCTTTCTGCTCAAGGCATCGGCTACCACATTTGCCTTCCCCGGGTGGTAACGAATCTCAAAGTCGTAATCATTCAACAGTTCAATCCACCTACGCTGCCTCATATTCAGTTGTTTCTGATTAAATATGTGTTGAAGACTTTTGTGGTCGGTATATATAATACTTTTGACCCCATATAAGTAGTGCCTCCAAGTCTTTAATGCAAAAACAACCGCGCCTAATTCCAAATCATGCGTCGTATAATTTTGCTCGTGAATCTTCAATTGTCTAGACGCATAAGCAATCACCTTCGTTCGTTGCATTAATACACAACCGAGACCTTGCTTGGATGCGTCACAATAAATCACAAAATCATCATTCCCTTCAGGCAATGACAATATAGGTTCCGTAGTTAGCTTTTTCTTCAATAACTGAAACGCTTTCTCTTGTTCATCCTTCCATTCAAATTTCTTCCCTTTATGCGTTAATGCAGTCAAGGGTTTTGCTATTCTGGAAAAGTCTTGGATGAACCTTCTGTAGTAACCAGCTAGTCCTAAAAACTGGCGTATGTGTTTCGGAGTTTTCGGGGTTTCCCACTTTTCAACAGTTTCTATCTTTGCCGGATCCACCTTAATACCTTCTTTGTTCACTATGTGACCGAGGAATTGAACTTCTTCCAACCAAAATGCACACTTTGAAAACTTAGCGTACAATTCTTCCTTCCTCAATACTTCTAACACTTTTCTCAAATGTTCACCGTGTTCTTGGTCATTCTTTGAGTAAATAAGTATGTCATCAATGAAAACAATGACAAACTTGTCAAGGTATGGTCCACACACTCGGTTCATAAGGTCCATGAACACAGCTGGTGCATTAGTTAAACCAAACGGCATGACCATAAACTCGTAATGACCGTAACGTGTTCTGAAAGCAGTCTTTGGAATATCATCTTCTTTCACCCGCATTTGATGATACCCGGAACGTAAGTCAATCTTTGAATAAACAGACGAGCCTTGTAGTTGATCAAATAAGTCATCGATTCTCGGTAGTGGGTAGCGGTTCTTGATGGTAAGTTTGTTCAACTCTCGGTAGTCGATACACAACCTGAATGTACCATCTTTCTTCTTGACAAACAAAACAGGAGCTCCCCACGGTGATGTGCTTGGTCGAATGAAACCACGCTCTAAAAGTTCTTGTAATTGGCTTTGCAGTTCTTTCATCTCGCTGGGTGCGAGTCTGTAAGGAGCACGAGCTATTGGTGCAGCTCCTGGTACAAGATCTATTTGAAATTCAACGGATCGATGTGGGGGTAATCCCGGTAATTCTTTCGGAAATACATCGGGAAATTCTTTTGCAATGGGAACATCATTGATGCTCTTTTCTTCAGTTTGTACTTTCTCGACATGTGCTAGAACAGCATAGCAACCTTTTCTTATTAGTTTTTGTGCCTTCAAATTACTAATAAGATGTAGCTTCGTGTTGCCCTTTTCTCCGTACACCATTAAGGGTTTTCCTTTTTCTCGTATAATGCGAATTGCATTTTTGTAACAAACGATCTCTGCTTTCACTTCTTTCAACCAGTCCATACCGATTATCACATCAAAACTCCCTAACTCTACTGGTATCAAATCAATCTTAAATGTTTCGCTAACCAGTTTAATTTCTCGATTCCGACATATATTATCTGCTGAAATTAATTTACCATTTGCTAATTCGAGTAAAAATTTACTATCCAAAGGCGTCAATGGACAACTTAATTTAGCATAAAAATCTCTACTCATATAGCTTCTATCCGCACCCGAATCAAATAAAACGTAAGCAGATTTATTGTCAATAAGAAACGTACCCGTAACAAGCTCCGGGTCTTCCTGTGCCTCTGCCGCATTAATATTGAAAACTCTTCCGTGGCCTTGTCCATTCGTGTTCTCCTGGTTTGGGCAATTTCTAATAATGTGGCCCGGTTTTCCACATTTATAACAAACTACATTGGCATAACTTGCTCCGACACTACTTGCTCCGCCATTACTCGTTCCGACACCATTTGTTCCTTTCGTTCTATTAACCCCTGGTCCGTAGACCTCACACTTCGCCGCGCTATGACCATTTCTTTTACACTTGTTGCAAAATTTGGTGCAGAACCCCGAGTGATACTTTTCACACCTTTGGCATAGCTGCTTCTGATTGTTGTTGTTGTTGCGGTTATTATTGTTATTGGGATGATTGTTGTAGTTGCTATTGTTGTTGTTGTTGTTGTTGTTGTTGTTGTTGGGCCGTTTGTTGTAGTTGCGATTGTTGGGATAATTGTTGCGATTATTGTTGTAATTGCTGTTGTTGTTGTATTGGTGATTCTTATCACCGTTTTCCTCCCACTTTCTTTTGACTTGCTTCACATTGGCCTCTTCAGCAGTCTGTTCTTTAATTCTTTCTTCAATTTGGTTCACTAGTTTGTGAGCCATTCTACATGCCTGTTGTATGGAGGCGGGCTCGTGTGAACTTATATCTTCTTGGATTCTTTCCGGTAATCCTTTCACAAACGCGTCGATCTTCTCTTCCTCATCTTCGAATGCTCCCGGACACAATAGGCACAATTCTGTGAATCGTCTTTCGTACGTGGTAATATCAAATCCTTGGGTTCGTAACCCTCTAAGTTCTGTCTTGAGCTTATTGACCTCGGTTCTGGGACGGTACTTCTCGTTCATCAAGTGCTTGAATGATGACCACGGTAGTGCGTACGCATCGTCTTGTCCCACTTGCTCTAGATAGGTATTCCACCATGTTAACGCAGAACCTGTGAAGGTATGCGTAGCGTACTTTACTTTGTCCTCTTCAGTACACTTACTTATGGCAAACACCGATTCGACCTTCTCGGTCCACCGTTTCAATCCGATCGGTCCTTCGGTTCCATCAAATTCTAAAGGTTTGCAGGCAGTGAATTCTTTATAGGTGCATCCTACACGATTTCCTGTACTGCTAGATCCAAGGTTATTGTTGGTATGTAGCGCAGCCTGTACTGCGGCTATGTTTGAAGCTAGAAAAGTACGGAATTCCTCTTCATTCATATTTACAGTGTGTCGAGTAGTCGGTGCCATTTCCTTCAAAATAGTCAAATGGAACAAGTTAATCATACAGAATATTAAGATTAGTTAATAGTATTTCGTAGCATAATATGAACTCATTTATAAAAGCTTTTTCTTCATATTAGCGTTTTATAAATTTAAATTCGGGTAGCACCTACCCGTTAAGTTCATACTTAGTAGCTAATATACAATTCAACTACTACAATTCTATATGAAAAACTGATTATAATAATATTTCGCGTTCAAACTTTTATACAATATTTTACAAACTTACAATACCGCTTATTTTACATAAAGCATGAAATATAGCACACAATAACTTTGATACAAGATAGTTGTGAAGATAATTCTAGCTAATACACAAGTCGTTCAGCAAAGGCAATAAAGACACGTAATTCATACGTCCAGAAACAAGTCATGCATTCTGGTTTTACTAGGACTACTTCCCATCCTTGGTCTTGTGGAACATAACCGTTATGGCCGTTGATAAGACAGCGTGTTGTAACGTCGTCAAAGGGACGAGGGTTACGTAATGTCCAACAGTCCCGTAACAATCTAAAAACCTCATTTCTTACCCCAATTACCGACTCCGTCACTTGTGGGAACGTTTTGTTTAATAGTTGTAGGCCGATGTTCTTGTTCTCACTTTGGTGAGAAGCGAACATTACTAATCCGTAAGCATAACATGCTTCTTTATGTTGCATGTTAGCCGCTTTTTCTAAATCACGAAGTCCAATATTCTGATATATTGAGTCAAAATAATTTCTTAACCCATTGCGTAAAATAGCATTTGGGTTCCCCGCAATATATGCGTCAAAGTAAACACATCGTAACTTATGGATTTCCCAATGTGATATCCCCCATCTTTCGAACGAAAGCATTTTATAAACCAAGGCATTCTTGGAACGTTCTTCGAATGTCTTACAAACTAATCTCGCCTTAAATAGTTGTGCCGAAGAATTCTGACCGACTCTAGACAAGATTTCATCAATCATGTCTCCGGGTAGGTCTCTTAAAATATTGGGTTGTCTATCCATTTTGTGTTTTTATACTGTAAAATAGACAAGAGTTAGATTCATAAAAAAATACTTATTAATACAAGCAATTTTTACATATATCATAAAGCATAAGCACACTATATTACATATATTACACCACACGAATACAACTATCTTATTCCGACTCACTTGTTTCTTCTTCTTCGATTTTGGTTCGTTTTGCCAAGTTTCTAGGGATATATGATGTTCCCCTAATACGAGCCGTAATTTTCCACATTGGTTAAGAAAAACCTGGTGGTTTAGAGGTTCCCGGGTCATTGTTACAGCTTAAGGACTTCGGGGGTTGACGATACATATAAAGTTCATCGGGGTTGGAATTAGATTTCTCTATTTTTATGCCCTTTCCCTTATTATTTTCTTTTGCCTTTTTAAATTCAGTTGGGGTAATTTCTATAACATCATCGGAATTCTCGTCGGAATCCGATTCATCGGAGAATTGGTAATCCTCCCAATATTTTGCTTCCTTGGCGGAAACACCATTGACCATAATTAACCTTGGTCGGTTGGTTGAGGATTTTCTTTTACTTAACCGTTTTATTATTTCCCCCACCGGTTCTATTTCTTCATCCGGTTCCGATTCTTCTTCCGGTTCCGATTCTTCTTCTGGTTCCGACTCTTCTTCCGGTTCCTCTTCGGGAACTTGTGAATCAGTCCACGAATCATTCCAATTTACATTTGACTCTTCATTATTATTAGGTGAGTCAATGGGACTTGTTCTAGAGGTAGACATCTATCACATAATATCAAACGCGTTAAGAGATTAATATATCACATAATATTCACATGTTAAAAATATATAGTTTCCAACAAAATTTGTTGAGCAATCATTTTTTAAGTAAACACGGTCGAAGTCCAGACTCACTAATGCATCCTAAAAAACTCGATAAGACACACTAATGCAAAATTCTGGTTCTCTAAGACCAACGCTCGGATACCAACTGAAATGTCCCGTTCTTATTGATTAAAAACGTTCCATATTAATTGATTTCGTTGCGAGGTTTTGACCTCTATATGAGACGTTTTTCAAAGACTGCATTCATTTTTAAAAAAAACCATAACCTTTATTTCATAAATAAAGGTTTAAAAAGCTTTACGTAGATTATCAAATAATGATAATCTAAAATATTCTGTTTACACACGACCATTACATAATGGTTTACAATACAAATATGTTACATCGAAATCAGTTTCTTGAATGCAGTTTTTACACAATATGATACAAACATGGACTCCAAATCCTGTCCTTATTTTAGTATGCAAAAGCGGAAGCTCTTAATATTCACCTGAGAATAAACATGCTTTAAACGTCAACAAAAATGTTGGTGAGTTATAGGTTTAACCTATATATATCAAATCGTAACAATAGACCACAAGATTTCATATTTCAATACACATCCCATACATAGAGATAAAAATCATTCATATGGTGAACACCTGGTAACCGACATTAACAAGATGCATATATAAGAATATCCCCATCATTCCGGGACACCCTTCGGATATGATATAAATTTCGAAGTACTAAAGCATCCGGTACTTTGGATGGGGTTTGTTAGGCCCAATAGATCTATCTTTAGGATTCGCGTCAATTAGGGTGTCTGTTCCCTAATTCTTAGATTACCAGACTTAATAAAAAGGGGCATATTCGATTTCGATAATTCAACCATAGAATGTAGTTTCACGTACTTGTGTCTATTTTGTAAATCATTTATAAAACCTGCATGTATTCTCATCCCAAAATATTAGATTTTAAAAGTGGGACTATAACTCACTTTCACAGATTTTTACTTCGTCGGGAAGTAAGACTTGGCCACTGGTTGATTCACGAACCTATAACAATATATACATATATATCAAAGTATGTTCAAAATACATTTATAACACTTTTAATATATTTTGATGTTTTAAGTTTATTAAGTCAGCTGTCCTCGTTAGTAACCTACAACTAGTTGTCCACAGTTAGATGTACAGAAATAAATCGATAAATATTATCTTGATTCAATCCATGACCCAGTGTATACGTATCTCAGTATTGATCACAACTCAAACTATATATATTTTGGAATCAACCTCAACCCTGTATAGCTAACTCCAACATTCACATATAGAGTGTCTATGGTTGTTCCGAAATATATATAGATGTGTCGACATGATAGGTCGAAACATTGTATACGTGTCTATGGTATCTCAAGATTACATAATATACAATACAAGTTGATTAAGTTATGGTTGGAATAGATTTGTTACAAATTTTCACGTAGCTAAAATGAGAAAAATTATCCAATCTTGTTTTACCCATAACTTCTTCATTTTAAATCCGTTTTGAGTGAATCAAATTGCTATGGTTTCATATTGAACTCTATTTTATGAATCTAAACGGAAAAAGTATAGGTTTATAGTCGGAAAAATAAGTTACAAGTCGTTTTTGTAAAGGTAGTCATTTCAGTCGAAAGAACGACGTCTAGATGACCATTTTAGAAAACATACTTCCACTTTGAGTTTAACCATAATTTTTGGATATAGTTTCATGTTCATAATAAAAATCATTTTCTCAGAATAACAACTTTTAAATCAAAGTTTATCATAGTTTTTAATTAACTAACCCAAAACAGCCCGCGGTGTTGCTACGACGGCGTAAATCCGGTTTTACGGTGTTTTTCGTGTTTCCAGGTTTTAAATCATTAAGTTAGCATATCATATAGATATAGAAAATGTGTTTAGTTAATTTTAAAAGTCAAGTTAGAAGGATTAACTTTTGTTTGCGAACAAGTTTAGAATTAACTAAACTATGTTCTAGTGATTACGAGTTTAAACCTTCGAATAAGATAGTTTTATATATATGAATCAAATGATGTTATGAACATCATTACTACCTCAAGTTTAGTAGGTAAACCTACTGGAAGTGATAAGAAATGATCTAGCTTCAAAGGATCTTGGATGGCTTGAAAGTTCTTGAAGTAGGATCATGACACAAAAACAAGTTCAAGTAAGATTTTTACTCGAATTAAGATAGTTTATAGTTATAGAAATTGAATCAAAGTTTAAATATGAATATTACCTTGAATAAAAAAGATAACCTACTGTATATAACAAAGGTTTCTTGATCTTAGATGATTACTTGGAATGGATTAGAAAGCTTGGAAGTAAATTAGTAAACTTGAAGGGATTTTTGAAGTGTTCTTGAAGTGTTCTTCCTATGATGATTATAGCTTGATTCTTGAAGTGATTTTTGATGAAGATGATGATTAACTACTGGAAAAATACGTTCATAATAGTGTGGGTGTGTTGAGAGAGAATTAGAAAGAGAATTGGAAGTGAAATGGAGTGAATGATGAGTGGTAATTGGTGAGTGGTGAGTGGGGTTAAAAGGAGTTCTAGTTAGTTGACTAGCTCATGGTAGAAGTTAAAATTGATTAGTCATACATGACATAATCAAGAATGGAATCCCATGCTAGTTCCTATTGGTATATACCCATAGTAAGTACGTTTTGAAGCTGTGTATAATACGGGTAAAAATACGACTAGAATTCTTGATGAAAGAAAAGAATGGGAGAGTAACTGTAACCATTTTCGTTAAGTATGAGTGTTTTGATATATGTCTTGAAGTCTTCCAAAAGTATTTTAATACATCTAAATACACTACATGTATATACATTTTAACTGAGTCGTTAAGTCATCGTTAGTCGTTACATGTAAGTGTTGTTTTGAAACCTTTAAGTTAACGATCTCAATTAATGTTGTTAACCCATTGTTTATTATATCTAATGAGATGTTAAATTATTATATTATCATGATATTATGATATATTAATATATCTTAATATGATATATATACATTTAAATGTCGTTACAACGATAATCGTTACATATATGTCTCGTTTCGAAATCCTTAAGTTAGTAGTCTTGTTTATATGTATATAACTCATTGTTAATATACTTATGGAGATACTTACTTATGATAATCTCATGTTAACCATATGTATATCCATATATATATCGTCATGTCGTTTTTACAAGTTTTAACGTTCGTGAATCGCCGGTCAACTTGGGTGGTCAATTGTCTATATGAAACATATTTCAATTAATCAAGTCTTAACAAGTTTGATTGCTTAACATGTTGGAAACATTTAATCATGTAAATATCAATCTCAATTAATATATATAAACATGGAAAAGTTCGGGTCACTACACTTTGCGTTTTGAATCTTGTACTCTTGTAATTTTGAGACGTTTCTTATCAATAATTGGAACCTCTTTGATTGTCTTTTGTACTTTTGAGCTTTTTGGTCGTTTGCGTCTTCAATTCGTCGAATCTGCCTTTTGTCTTCACCTTTTATTATTTAAACGAATATCACTTGTAAATAGGACAATTGCAACTAAAAGCTTGTCTTTCTTGAGGAATAATGCTATGAAATATATGTTCGTTTTTAGCATTATCAATCTTCTTTTGGCGAACCACTATATTGGCATTGATTAGTTACCATGTGTAGGATTTGTCCTTTGATTTCATAATCTGGCGCATTAATGTCTGGCTTAATAATGGCATGACCTTGGCCCGTGCGTGTGGCTCTCATTCGGTCTTCCATACTTTGAGGTTCCGTTTTTTCCATAATTGAGTTTGTTGAATCTGAATCACTAGAGGATTCTGATTTAATGGTTTCTTCCTCGACAATCTCTGGTTGAATGATTTGTGGTTCAGGAGGAATGATTAGTGGTTCAGGATCTCTGAATTGTCCTTGAATATCCTTCGGGTTCTCAATTGTGAGGCCGGGTTCAAAAAATTGATTATCAGAAATTTGAATTGGAATACTTGGTCGACTTGATGATGATTCTAAAGAAAAATCAATGGCGACAATATTGGCTAAATGTCTTGATCGAGTTACAGGTGGTGAACGTATGAAAGGTGGTGAACGTTTTGCTCGGTGCATTCACTGAATATCCTATTAGTTATAAAAATAAAAATTATATATGTTATCAAATTAATAGACTTTTTTGATTTTGTCCACGTTTTGAATAGCCAATAGATGCAGCAGGTAGCCAGGACCTTTTAAATCGGAAGCCCACAACTCGCCACTAACAAATCCAACTATTACTACGAACCAGAAAATTTTGGATGTCTATCAATTTAACCACTTAAAATAATTTTTCGTTTTGAAATTTTAGAGAAGAAATAGAAAATTGTATGTCCTAAAAACTAGAGCGTCGAGAAATAAGAAAGACAAAGAGCGCGTCGAAAAATGTCGAAAAATAAAAGGTCGAAAAATTAAGCGTCGGAAAATAATAAATGCAGCGTCGAAACTTAAAAGTCTAAAAACTAAAAATTAAAACTTACGTCTAAAGGTATTAAAGCTTAAAAGGAATTCTATATCCAAAATGGCAATAACTTAAAAAGTACTAAAATCTTAAAACGGCGTTGCAAAATTCTAAAGCACCTAAATCTTAGTCTAAAGAAAAAGCACTTAAAGGATTTTACAGCAAACCCTAAAAATCTAGAGCTATTATCGCAAAAATACTTAGTTTAAAACTAGTTACGAACGATAAATATATAAATTACGATTAAACGATTAAAAATATACACAATATAAAAATTGGCTTAAAGTTATAAAAATACAATTTTACGAAAATATTATTTTTATATTATTATTTTATAAAAGTATTAATTTTATAAGTAATAAAACTAATTAATACTTAATATTATAAATTAAATAATAAAAGTAAAACTAATATTAAAAACTAATTAAATAATTAAACCCTAATTAGGGTTGATTAATAATACAGTAATAATTAATAATACTCCGTAATTAATGCTGTACGATGTTGAAACCTGGCGTGTTAGAATAGGCTCCGCGAGTGCAGATTTTGTTCTGCCCAAGAGCTCCGCGAGTGCGGAATATGCAGGTTCAGAAGAGATGCATGCCAGAAATCGCAGGTTCAGTTTTAATTTTATTTTTTTTATTTTTTTATTTTTAATTTTTACTTTATAATTTTACAAAATTTAAAATAAGTAATTTAAATACACTTATATTTTTAAGATCTAAAAAAATACTTTTATACTTTATAAAATATATATTTTCGTTTTACTCTTTTTTTATGTTTTAAATTTTTTTAAAATATTTATATAAAACTTATAAATAAAAAAATTTACTTATTAGTTTTTATAACTTTTCACAATAAAAAGAAATATAAACTTTTTAAATTTAACTAAACTTAAAAATATAGATATATATTTTTCTTTTTCTTGGTTTTATATTTTTGATTGTAATATATATAAAACGTATTTTTATAAAAAGAAATTAAAACTTAATAAAAATCTTTTTTTTAAAGCGTTTCGATTCGGCGTTCCCCGGCAGCGGCGCCAAAAATACTTGATGATAAAGCAGATGTGTACGAAATATAATATTATTTTTATTACAAAATACGATACAATTTACACAAGTTTTATTTATTTATATAGATGGGATATACTTAAACCTTGCTACAACACTTATAGGCAGTGTACCTAATTGTAGAGTAGTGTAGTTTTTTGTAAGTCCGATTCGTTCCACAGGGAGCTAGCCAAGTTTAACGCTATATTTTTAACAACTATATTTATATAAAATATATATAATTATATAAGTAATACTATTATTATTATTATTATAAAAAGGGGGTTTTACCGTTTAATGACCGGTTTGTCGATTTTAAAACTTAAGTCACAATTAAAACCTAATGTAAAATATTAAAAATAAATATAACTTAATTTAAAGCGTAAAGTAAATGACGATAAATAAAATTGCGATAAATAAAAGTGCGATAAATAAAATGACGGTAAATAAAATTGCGATAATTAAAAAGTACTATAATTAAAAGTGCGATAAGATATAAAATAAAGGAATTATGCTTATTTAAACTTCCGTAATCATGATGTTTGACGTGTTGATTTTAATTTATTACCATGGGTTAATTGTCCTTTGTCCTAGATTATTCGATATGTTCATACGGTTTTTGTCCATAACAGTCCATCAGTCATAAATATAAAGTGCGAGTGTCCTCGTCAAATTATCCTTATACCCGAAGTCAAATATTCTAACTAATTGGGGACTTAAACTATAACAAGGTTTTAATACTTTGTTAACAATTATGCCAAGTGTCCTTGTACATAATTCACCCCTGTTTTAATGAGTCCATTGACTATTAATCCATTTCCATGTCCGGTTAAATGAACGATTATTAGTATTTATAAATATCCCGCCCATCGTGTCCGATCTAGTGTATATGGTTATTTATAGATACGTCATTAAATTAACAAACTATCATTCAGTTAAACAAATATAAAGCCCATTAATAGTCCATAGTCCAATTTCCACAAGTGTCGGTCTTTTGTCCAAACCTCAATTATGGTACAAAGCC
Organism: Rutidosis leptorrhynchoides; assembly: GCF_046630445.1. NCBI lineage: Eukaryota > Viridiplantae > Streptophyta > Magnoliopsida > Asterales > Asteraceae > Rutidosis > Rutidosis leptorrhynchoides. The sequence continues at coordinate 319,597,202 of NC_092342.1, forward strand.
CAATAACCCCGTCTTTAATATTTAGCCCAACATCACGATTACTTCGATTTAAATAAGCATAATAATAACTTAGCTACTAGAAATTAATTTAAAAAGGTTTAACATAACTTACAATGAGTATTAATCGCGTAGCATTACACGGACATAATTTCGACTTACAAACTTAAAACATTCGCCACTATAACCTTATTATTATTATACTTAAATTAAAATTAAAATTTTAAAATATAAAATATAAATATATCGTATATGATATGAGAAAGGAAAAGAAAAAGATGTTGAAATCGATCAGAATGCGCGGCCTTTTATAGGCCCATGTTTCACTGTTGAGCTCCGCGAGTGCGGAGGTTTTCTTCATCAAAGCTCCGTGAGTGCGGAGGTCTGGAATCCAGCTCATATATCAAATTCAAAACGTGGGCTGCGTATAATTATAATATATAATAATATATATAATTAATTATATATTATATTATATTCTTGTGCATAGTTGACTCGTAATTTTTGGTCCGTTGCGTCGCACGCTGAAAGTTGGTTCATGTCTCGGTTCCGGATTTTCGAACGCCTTTTCGTACGATTTAATATCTTGTACTTTGTGTTTCAGGGCTTGTACTCTTGTAATTTTTAGACGTTTCTCATCAATAATTTGAACCACTTGGATTCTACTTTGTACTTTTTAGCTTTTTGGTCATTTGCGTCTTCAATTCGTCGAATCTGTCTTTTGTCTTCACCTTTTATTATTTAAACGAATATAACTTGTAAATAGAACAACTGCAACTAAAAGCTTGTCATTCTTGAAGGATAATGCTATGAAATATATGTTCGTTTTTACCATTATCGCTTATTAACCCTCCACAATTTTTACAAACTAACTATCTTCTATCTATATTTATATATGATATACATAACATATACTTACATGCTTAAGAGATCGATAGATATATATATATCTATCGATCACCTTCCTTGTTCCTTGTCTATCTTCAAGGCCGCCACCCTTGGCCACCATAACCCTCGGTCACCTTCACCACTCCATCGCCACCTTATACCATTACCCACGAGCCACCTCCTCCCATCACCACTTCAACCTCCTTGAAAACCATTACTGAAATGTCCCGTTCTTATTGATTAAAAACGTTCCATATTAATTGATTTCGTTGCGAGGTTTTGACCTCTATATGAGACGTTTTTCAAAGACTGCATTCATTTTTAAAACAAACCATAACCTTTATTTCATAAATAAAGGTTTAAAAAGCTTTACGTAGATTATCAAATAATGATAATCTAAAATATCCTGTTTACACACGACCATTACATAATGGTTTACAATACAAATATGTTACATCGAAATCAGTTTCTTGAATGCAGTTTTTACACAATATCATACAAACATAGACTCCAAATCTTGTCCTTATTTTAGTATGCAACAGCGGAAGCTCTTAATATTCACCTGAGAATAAACATGCTTTAAACGTCAACAAAAATGTTGGTGAGTTATAGGTTTAACCTATATATATCAAATCGTAACAATAGACCACAAGATTTCATATTTCAATACACATCCCATACATAGAGATAAAAATCATTCATATGGTAAACACCTGGTAACCGACATTAACAAGATGCATATATAAGAATATCCCCATCATTCCGGGACACCCTTCGGATATGATATAAATTTCGAAGTACTAAAGCATCCGGTACTTTGGATGGGGCTTGTTGGGCCCGATAGATCTATCTTTAGGATTCGCGTCAATTAAAGTGTCTGTTCCCTAATTCTTAGATTACCAGACTTAATATAAAGGGGCATATTCGATTTCGATAATTCAACCATAGAATGTAGTTTCACGTACTTGTGTCTATTTTGTAAATCATTTATAAAACCTGCATGTATTCTCATCCCAAAAATATTAGATTTTAAAAGTGGGACTATAACTCACTTTCACAGATTTTTACTTCCTCGGGAAGTAAGACTTGGCCACTGGTTGATTCACGAACCTATAACAATATATACATATATATCAAAGTATGTTCAAAATATATTTACAACACTTTTAATATTTTTTGATGTTTTAAGTTTATTAAGTCAGCTGTCCTCGTTAGTAACCTACAACTAGTTGTCCACAATTAGATGTACAGAAATAAATCGATAAATATTATCTTGAATCAATCCACGACCCAGTGTATACGTATCTCAGTATTGATCACAACTCAAACTATATATATTTTGGAATCAACCTCAACCCTGTATAGCTAACTCCAACATTCACATATAGAGTGTCTATGGTTGTTCCGAAATATATATAGATGTGTCGACATGATTGGTCGAAACATTGTATACATGTCTATGGTATCTCAAGATTACATAATATACAATACAAGTTGATTAAGTTATGGTTGGAATAGACTTGTTACCAATTTTCACGTAGCTAAAATGAGAAAAATTATCCAATCTTGTTTTACCCATAACTTCTTCATTTTAAATCCGTTTTGAGTGAATCCAATTGCTATGGTTTCATATTGAACTCTATTTTATGAATCTAAACAGAAAAAGTATAGGTTTATAGTCGGAAAAATAAGTTACAAGTCGTTTTTGTAAAGGTAGTCATTTCAGTCGAAAGAACGACGTCTAGATGACCATTTTAGAAAACATACTTCCACTTTGAGTTTACCCATAATTTTTGAATATAGTTTCATGTTCATAATAAAAATCATCTTCTCAGAATAACAACTTTTAAATCAAAATTTATCATAGTTTTTAATTAACTAACCCAAAACAGCCCGCGGTGTTACTACGACGGCGTAAATCCGGTTTTACGGTGTTTTTCGTGTTTCCAGGTTTTAAATCATTAAGTTAGCATATCATATAGATATAGAACATGTGTTTAGTTGATTTTAAAAGTCAAGTTAGAAGGATTAACTTTTGTTTGCGAACAAGTTTAGAATTAACTAAACTATGTTCTAGTGATTACAAGTTTAAACCTTCGAATAAGATAGCTTTATATGTATGAATTGAATGATGTTATGAACATCATTACTACCTTAAGTTCCTTGGATAAACCTACTGGAAAAGAGAAAAATGGATCTAGCTTCAACGGATCCTTGGATGGCTCGAAGTTCTTGAAGCAGAATCATGACACGAAAACAAGTTCAAGTAAGATCATCACTTGAAATAAGATTGTTATAGTTATAGAAATTGAACCAAAGTTTGAATATGATTATTACCTTGTATTAGAATGATAACCTACTGTAAGAAACAAAGATTTCTTGAGGTTGGATGATCACCTTACAAGATTGAAAGTGAGCTAGCAAACTTGAAAGTATTCTTGATTTTATGTAACTAGAACTTGTAAAATATATGAAGAACACTTAGAACTTGAAGATAGAACTTGAGAGAGATCAATTAGATGAAGAAAATTGAAGAATTAAAGTGTTTGTAGGTGTTTTTGGTCGTTGGTGTATGGATTAGATATAAAGGATATGTAATTTTGTTTTCATGTAAATAAGTCATGAATGATTACTCATATTTTTGTAATTTTATGAGATATTTCATGCTAGTTGCCAAATGATGGTTCCCACATGTGTTAGGTGACTCACATGGGCTGCTAAGAGCTGATCATTGGAGTGTATATACCAATAGTACATACATCTAAAAGCTGTGTATTGTACGAGTACGAATACGGATGCATACGAGTAGAATTGTTGATGAAACTGAACGAGGATGTAATTGTAAGCATTTTTGTTAAGTAGAAGTATTTTGATAAGTGTATTGAAGTCCTTAAAAAGTGTATAAATACATATTAAAACACTACATGTATATACATTTTAACTGAGTCGTTAAGTCATCGTTAGTCGTTACATGTAAGTGTTGTTTTGAAACCTTTAGGTTAACGATCTTGTTAAATATTGTTAACCCAATGTTTATAATATCAAATGAGATTTTAAATTATTATATTATCATGATATTATCATGTATGAATATCTCTTAATATGATATATATATACATTAAATGTCTTTACAACGATAATCGTTACATATATGTCTCGTTTAAAAATCATTAAGTTAGTAGTCTTGTTTTTACATATGTAGTTCATTGTTAATATACTTAATGATATGTTTACTTATCATAGTATCATGTTAACTATATATATATCCATATATATGTCATCATATAGTTTTTACAAGTTTTAATTTTCGTGAATCAACGGTCAACTTGGGTGGTCAATTGTCTATATGAAACATATTTCAATTAATCAAGTCTTAACAAGTTTGATTGCTTAACATGTTGGAAACATTTAATCATGTAAATATCAATCTCAATTAATATATATAAACATGGAAAAGTTCGGGTCACTACAGTACCTACCCGTTACATAAATTTCGTCCCGAAATTTTAAGCTGTTGAAGGTGTTGACGAATATTCTGGAAATAGATGCGGGTATTTCTTCTTCATCTGATCTTCATGCTCCCAGGTGAACTCGGGTCCTCTACGATCATTCCATCGAACCTTAACAATTGGTATCTTGTTTTGCTTAAGTCTTTTAACCTCACGATCCATTATTTCGACGGGTTCTTCGATGAATTGAAGTTTTTCGTTGATTTAGATTTCATCTAACGGAATAGTGAGATCTTCTTTAGCAAAACATTTCTTCAAATTCGAGACGTGGAAAGTGTTATGTACAGCCGCGAGTTGTTGAGGTAACTCAAGTCGGTAAGCTACTGGTCCGACACGATCAATAATCTTGAATGGTCCAATATACCTTGGATTTAATTTCCCTCGTTTACCAAATCGAACAACGCCTTTCCAAGGTGCAACTTTAAGCATGACCATCTCTCCAATTTCAAATTCTATATCTTTTCTTTTAATGTCAGCGTAGCTCTTTTGTCGACTTTGGGCGGTTTTCAACCGTTGTTGAATTTGAATGATCTTCTGGACCCGTAATCTGTCTATCCCCCACTTCACTCCAACAAATCGGAGACCTGCACTTTCTACCATAAAGTGCTTCAAACGGCGCCATCTCAATGCTTGAATGGTAGCTGTTGTCGTAGGAAAATTCTGCTAACGGTAGATGTCGATCCCAACTGTTTTCGAAATCAATAACACATGCTCGTAGCATGTCTTCAAGCGTTTGTATCGTCCTTTCGCTCTGCCCATCAGTTTGTGGATGATAGGCAGTACTCATGTCTAGACGAGTTCCTAATGCTTGCTGTAATGTCTGCCAGAATCTTGAAATAAATCTGCCATCCCTATCAGAGATAATAGAGATTGGTATTCCATGTCTGGAGACGACTTCCATCAAATACAGTCGTGCTAACTTCTCCATCTTGTCATCTTCTCTTATTGGCAGGAAGTGTGCTGATTTGGTGAGATGATCAACTATTACCCAAATAGTATCAAAACCACTTGCAGTCCTTGGCAATTTAGTGATGAAATCCATGGTAATGTTTTCCCATTTCCATTCCGGGATTTCGGGTTGTTGAAGTAGACCTGATGGTTTCTGATGTTCAGCTTTGACCTTAGAACACGTCAAACATTCTCCTACGTATTTAGCAACATCGGCTTTCATACCCGGCCACCAAAAATGTTTCTTGAGATCCTTGTACATCTTCCCCGTTCCAGGATGTATTGAGTATCTAGTTTTATGAGCTTCTCTAAGTACCATTTCTCTCATATCTCCAAATTTTGGTACCCAAATCCTTTCAGCCCTATACCGGGTTCCGTCTTCCCGAATATTAAGATGCTTCTCCGATCCTTTGGGTATTTCATCCTTTAAATTTCCCTCTTTTAAAACTCCTTGTTGCGCCTCCTTTATTTGAGTAGTAAGGTTATTATGAATCATTATATTCATAGATTTTACTCGAATGGGTTCTCTGTCCTTCCTACTCAAGGCATCGGCTACCACATTTGCCTTCCCCGGGTGGTAACGAATCTCAAAGTCGTAATCATTCAACAATTCAATTCACCTACGCTGCCTCATATTCAGTTGTTTCTGATTAAATATGTGTTGAAGACTTTTGTGGTCAGTATATATAATACTTTTGACCCCATATAAGTAGTGCCTCCAAGTCTTTAATGCAAAAACAACCGCGCCTAATTCCAAATCATGCATCGTATAATTTTGTTCGTGAATCTTCAATTGTCTAGACGCATAAGCAATCACCTTCGTTCGTTGCATTAATACACAACCGAGACCTTGCTTTGATGCGTCACAATAAATCACAAAATCATCATTCCCTTCAGGCAATGACAATATAGGTGCCGTAGTTAGCTTTTTCTTCAATAACTGAAACGCTTTCTCTTGTTCATCATTCCATTCAAATTTCTTCCCTTTATGCGTTAATGCAGTCAAGGGTTTTGCTATTCTGGAAAAGTCTTGGATGAACCTTCTGTAGTAACCAGCTAGTCCTAAAAACTGGCGTATGTGTTTCGGAGTTTTCGGGGTTTCCCACTTTTCAACAGTTTCAATCTTTGCCGGATCCACCTTAATACCTTCTTTGTTCACTATGTGACCGAGGAATTGAACTTCTTCCAACCAAAATGCACACTTTGAAAACTTAGCGTACAATTCTTCCTTCCTCAATACTTCTAACACCTTTCTCAAATGTTCACCGTGTTCTTGGTCATTCTTTGAGTAAATAAGTATGTCATCAATGAAAATAATGACAAACTTGTCAAGGTATGGTCCACACACTCGGTTCATAAGGTCCATGAACACAGCTGGTGCATTAGTTAAACCAAACGGCATGACCATAAACTCGTAATGACCGTAACGTGTTCTGAAAGCAGTCTTTGGAATATCATCTTCTTTCACCAGCATTTGATGATACCCGGAACGTAAGTCAATCTTTGAATAAACAGACGAGCCTTGTAGTTGATCAAATAAGTCGTCGATTCTCGGTAGTGGGTAGCGGTTCTTGATGGTAAGTTTGTTCAACTCTCGGTAGTCGATACACAACCTGAAAGTACCATCTTTCTTCTTGACAAACAAAACAGGAGCTCCCCACGGTGATGTGCTTGGTCGAATGAAACCACGCTCTAAAAGTTCTTGTAATTGGCTTTGTAGTTCTTTCATCTCGCTGGGTGCGAGTTTGTAAGGAGCACGAGCTATTGGTGCAGCTCCTGGTACAAGATCTATTTGAAATTCAACGGATCGATGTGGGGGTAATCCCGGTAATTCTTTCGGAAATACATCGGGAAATTCTTTTGCAATGGGAACATCATTGATGCTCTTTTCTTCAGTTTGTACTTTCTCGACGTGTGCTAGAACAGCATAGCAACCTTTTCTTATTAGTTTTTGTGCCTTCAAATTACTAATAAGATGTAGCTTCGTGTTGCCCTTTTCTCCGTACACCATTAAGGGTTTTCCTTTTTCTCGTATAATGCGAATTGCATTTTTGTAACAGACGATCTCTGCTTTCACTTCTTTCAACCAATCCATACCGATTATCACATCAAAACTCCCTAACTCTACTGGTATCAAATCAATCTTAAATGTTTCGCTAACCAGTTTAATTTCTCGATTCCGACATATATTATCTGCTGAAATTAATTTACCATTTGCTAATTCGAGTAAAAATTTACTATCCGAAGGCGTCAATGGACAACTTAATTTAGCACAAAAATCTCTACTCATATAGCTTCTATCCGCACCCGAATCAAATAAAACGTAAGCAGATTTATTGTCAATAAGAAACGTACCCGTAACACGCTCCGGGTCTTCCTGTGCCTCTGCCGCATTAATATTGAAAACTCTTCCGCGGCCTTGTCCATTCGTGTTCTCCTGGTTCGGGCAATTTCTAATAATGTGGCCCGGTTTTCCACATTTATAACAAACTACATTGGCATAACTTGCTCCGACACTACTTGCTCCGCCATTACTCGTTCCGACACCATTTGTTCCTTTCGTTCTATTAACCCCTGGTCCGTAGACCTCACACTTCACCGCGCTATGACCATTTCTTTTACACTTGTTGCAAAATTTGGTGCAGAACCCCGAGTGATACTTTTCACACCTTTGGCATAGCTGCTTCTGATTGTTGTTGTTGTTGCGGTTATTATTGTTGTTGGGATGATTGTTGTAGTTGCTGTTGTTGTTGTTGTTGTTGTTGTTGTTGTTGTTGTTGTTGTTGTTGTTGTTGTTGAGCCGTTTGTTGTAGTTGCGATTGATGCTGCGATTGTTGGGATAATTGTTGCGATTATTGTTGTAATTGCTGTTGTTGTTGTATTGGTGATTCTTATCACCGTTTTCCTCCCACTTTCTTTTGACTTGCTTCACATTGGCCTCTTCAGCAGTCTGTTCTTTAATTCTTTCTTCAATCTGGTTCACTAGTTTGTGAGCCATTCTACATGCCTGTTGTATAGAGGTGGGCTCGTGTGAACTTATATCTTCTTGGATTCTTTCCGGTAATCCTTTCACAAACGCGTCGATCTTCTCTTCCTCATCTTCGAATGCTCCCGGACACAATAGGCACAATTCTGTGAATCGTCTTTCGTACGTGGTAATATCAAATCCTTGGGTTCGTAACCCTCTAAGTTCTGTCTTGAGCTTATTGACCTCGGTTCTGGGACGGTACTTCTCGTTCATCAAGTGCTTGAATGCTGACCACGGTAGTGCGTACGCATCGTCTTGTCCCACTTGCTCTAGATAGGTATTCCACCATGTTAACACAGAACCTGTGAAGGTATGCGTAGCGTACTTCACTTTGTCCTCTTCAGTACACTTACTTATGGCAAACACCGATTCGACCTTCTCGGTCCACCGTTTCAATCCGATCGGTCCTTCGGTTCCATCAAATTCCAAAGGTTTGCAGGCAGTGAATTCTTTGTAGGTGCATCCTACACAATTTCCTGTACTGCTAGATCCAAGGTTATTGTTGGTATGTAGCGCAGCCTGTACTGCGGCTATGTTTGAAGCTAGAAAAGTACGGAATTCCTCTTCATTCATATTCACGGTGTGTCGAGTAGTCGGTGCCATTTCCTTCAAAATATTCAAATGGAACAAGTTAATCATACAGAATATTAAGAGTAGTTAATAGTATTTCGTAGCATAATATGAACTCATTTATAAAAGCTTTTTCTTCATATTAGCGTTTTATAAGTTTAAATTCGGGTAGTACCTACCCGTTAAGTTCATACTTAGTAGCTAATATACAATTCAACTACTACAATTCTATATGAAAAACTGATTATAATAATATTTCGCGTTCAAACTTTTATACAATATTTTACAAACTTACAATACCGCTTATTTTACATAAAGCATGAAATATAGCACATAATAACTTTGATACAAGATAGTTGTGAAGATAATTCTAGCTGGTACACAAGTCGTTCCGCAAAGGCAATAAAGACACGTAATTCATACGTCCAGAAACAAGTCATGCATTCTGGTTTTACTAGGATTACTTCCCATCCTTGGTCTTGTGGAACATAACCGTTATGGCCGTTGATAAGACAGCGTGTTACGTAATGTCCAACAGTCCCGTAACAATCTAAAAACCTCATTTCTTACCCCAATTACCGACTCCGTCACTTGTGGAAACATTTTATTTAATAGTTGTAGCCCGAAGTTCTTGTTCTCACTTTGGTGAGAAGCGAACATTACTAATCCGTAAGCATAACATGCTTCTTTATGTTGCATGTTAGCCGCTTTTTCTAAATCACGAAGTCCAATATTCGGATATATTGAGTCAAAATAATTTCTTAACCCGTTGCGTAAAATAGCATTTGGGTTCCCCGCAATATATGCGTCAAAGTAAACACATCGTAACTTATGGGTTTCCCAATGTGATATCCCCCATCTTTCAAACGAAAGTCTCTTATAAACCAAGACATTCTTGGAACGTTCTTCGAATGTCTTACAAACTGATCTCGCCTTAAATAGTTGTGCCGAGGAATTCTGACCGACTCTAGACAAGATTTCATCAATCATGTCTCCGGGTAGGTCTTTTAAAATATTGGGTTGTCTATCCATTTTGTGTTTTTAAACTGTAAAATAGACAAGAGTTAGATTCATAAAAAAAATACTTATTAATACAAGCAATTTTTACATATATCATAAAGCATAAGCACACTATATTACATATATTACACCACACGAATACAACTATCTTATTCTGACTCGCTCGTTTCTTCTTCTTCGGTTTTGGTTCGTTTTGCGAAGTTTCTAGGGATATATGATGTTCCCCTAATACTAACTGTCGTTGTCCACATTGGTTTAGAAAAACCTGGTGGTTTAGAGGTTCCCGGGTCATTGTTACAACTTAAGGACTTCGGGGGTTGACGATACATATAAAGTTCATCGGGGTTGGAATTAGATTTCTCTATTTTTATGCCCTTTCCCTTATTATTTTCTTTTGCCTTTTTAAATTCAGTTGGGGTAATTTCTATAACATCATCGGAATTCTCGTCGGAATCCGATTCATCGGAGAATTGGTAATCCTCCCAATATTTTGCTTCCTTGGCGGAAACACCATTGACCATAATTAACCTTGGTCGGTTGGTTGAGGATTTTCTTTTACTTAACCGTTTTATTATTTCTCCCACCGGTTCTATTTCTTCATCCGGTTCCGATTCTTCTTCCGGTTCCGACTCTTCTTCCGGTTCCGACTCTTCTTCCGGTTCCTCTTCGGGAACTTGTGAATCAGTCCACGAATCATTCCAATTTACATTTGACTCTTCATTATTATTAGGTGAGTCAATGGGACTTGTTCTAGAGGTAGACATCTATCACATAATGTCAAACACGTTAAGAGATTAATATATCACATAATATTCATATGTTAAAAATATATAGTTTCCAACAAAAATGTTAAGCAATCATTTTTTAAAGAAAACACGGTCGAAGTCCAGACTCACTAATGCATCCTAACAAACTCGATAAGACACACTAATGCAAATTTTCTGGTTCTCTAAGACCAACGCTCGGATACCAACTGAAATGTCCCGTTCTTATTGATTAAAAACGTTCCATATTAATTGATTTCGTTGCGAGGTTTTGACTTCTATATGAGACGTTTTTCAAAGACTGCATTCATTTTTAAAACAAACCATAACCTTTATTTCATAAATAAAGGTTTAAAAAGCTTTACGTAGATTATCAAATAATGATAATCTAAAATATCCTGTTTACACACGACCATTACATAATGGTTTACAATACAAATATGTTACATCGAAATCAGTTTCTTGAATGCAGTTTTTACACAATATCATACAAACATGGACTCCAAATCTTGTCCTTATTTTAGTATGCAACAGCGGAAGCTCTTAATATTCACCTGAGAATAAACATGCTTTAAACGTCAACAAAAATGTTGGTGAGTTATAGGTTTAACCTATATATATCAAATCGTAACAATAGACCACAAGATTTCATATTTCAATACACATCCCATACATAGAGATAAAAATCATTCATATGGTGAACACCTGGTAACCGACATTAACAAGATGCATATATAAGAATATCCCCATCATTCCGGGACACCCTTCGGATATGATATAAATTTCGAAGTACTAAAGCATCCGGTACTTTGGATGGGGCTTGTTGGGCCCGATAGATCTATCTTTAGGATTCGCGTCAATTAAGGTGTCTGTTCCCTAATTCTTAGATTACCAGACTTAATATAAAGGGGCATATTCGATTTCGATAATTCAACCATAGAATGTAGTTTCATGTACTTGTGTCTATTTTGTAAATCATTTATAAAACCTGCATGTATTCTCATCCCAAAAATATTAGATTTTAAAAGTGGGACTATAACTCACTTTCACAGATTTTTACTTCGTCGGGAAGTAAGACTTGGCCACTGGTTGATTCACGAACCTATAACAATATATACATATATATCAAAGTATGTTCAAAATATATTTACAACACTTTTAATATTTTTTGATGTTTTAAGTTTATTAAGTCAGCTGTCCTCGTTAGTAACCTACAACTAGTTGTCCACAATTAGATGTACAGAAATAAATCGATAAATATTATCTTGAATCAATCCACGACCCAGTGTATACGTATCTCAGTATTGATCACAACTCAAACTATATATATTTTGGAATCAACCTCAACCCTGTATAGCTAACTCCAACATTCACATATAGAGTGTCTATGGTTGTTCCGAAATATATATAGATGTGTCGACATGATAGGTCGAAACATTGTATACGTGTCTATGGTATCTCAAGATTACATAATATACAATACAAGTTGATTAAGTTATGGTTGGAATAGACTTGTTACCAATTTTCACGTAGCTAAAATGAGAAAAATTATCCAATCTTGTTTTACCCATAACTTCTTCATTTTAAATCCGTTTTGAGTGAATCCAATTGCTATGGTTTCATATTGAACTCTATTTTATGAATCTAAACAGAAAAAGTATAGGTTTATAGTCGGAAAAATAAGTTACAAGTCGTTTTTGTAAAGGTAGTCATTTCAGTCGAAAGAACGACGTCTAGATGACCATTTTAGAAAACATACTTCCACTTTGAGTTTACCCATAATTTTTGGATATAGTTTCATGTTCATAATAAAAATCATCTTCTCAGAATAACAACTTTTAAATCAAAATTTATCATAGTTTTTAATTAACTAACCCAAAACAGCCCGCGGTGTTACTACGACGGCGTAAATCCGGTTTTACGGTGTTTTTCGTGTTTCCAGGTTTTAAATCATTAAGTTAGCATATCATATAGATATAGAACATGTGTTTAGTTGATTTTAAAAGTCAAGTTAGAAGGATTAACTTTTGTTTGCGAACAAGTTTAGAATTAACTAAACTATGTTCTAGTGATTACAAGTTTAAACCTTCGAATAAGATAGCTTTATATGTATGAATTGAATGATGTTATGAACATCATTACTACCTTAAGTTCCTTGGATAAATCTACTGGAAAAGAGAAAAATGGATCTAGCTTCAACGGATCCTTGGATGGCTCGAAGTTCTTGAAGCAGAATCATGACACGAAAACAAGTTCAAGTAAGATCATCACTTGAAATAAGATTGTTATAGTTATAGAAATTGAACCAAAGTTTGAATATGATTATTACCTTGTATTAGAATGATAAACTACTGTAAGAAACAAAGATTTCTTGAGGTTGGATGATCACCTTACAAGATTGGAAGTGAGCTAGCAAACTTGAAAGTATTCTTGATTTTATGTAACTAGAACTTGTAAAATATATGAAGAACACTTAGAACTTGAAGATAGAACTTGAGAGAGATCAATTAGATGAAGAAAATTGAAGAATGAAAGTGTTTGTAGGTGTTTTTGGTCGTTGGTGTATGGATTAGATATAAAGGATATGTAATTTTGTTTTCATGTAAATAAGTCATGAATGATTACTCATATTTTTGAAATTTTATGAGATATTTCATGCTAGTTGCCAAATTATGGTTCCCACATGTGTTAGGTGACTCACATGGGCTGCTAAGAGCTGATCATTGGAGTGTATATACCAATAGTACATACATCTAAAAGCTGTGTATTGTACGAGTACGAATACGGATGCATACGAGTAGAATTGTTGATGAAACTGAACGAGGATGTAATTGTAAGCATTTTTGTTAAGTAGAAGTATTTTGATAAGTGTATTGAAGTCTTTCAAAAGTGTATAAATACATATTAAAACACTACATGTATATACATTTTAACTGAGTCGTTAAGTCATCGTTAGTCGTTACATGTAAGTGTTGTTTTGAAACCTTTAGGTTAACGATCTTGTTAAATGTTGTTAACCCAATGTTTATAATATCAAATGAGATTTTAAATTATTATATTATCATGATATTATCATGTATGAATATCTCTTAATATGATATATATACATTAAATGTCTTTACAACGATAATCGTTACATATATGTCTCGTTTAAAAATCATTAAGTTAGTAGTCTTGTTTTTACATATGTGGTTCATTGTTAATATACTTAATGATATGTTTACTTATCATAGTATCATGTTAACTATATATATATATATATATATATCCATATATATGTCATCATATAGTTTTTACAAGTTTTAATTTTCGTGAATCACCGGTCAACTTGGGTGGTCAATTGTCTATATGAAACATATTTCAATTAATCAAGTCTTAACAAGTTTGATTGCTTAACATGTTAGAAACATTTAATCATGTAAATATCAATCTCAATTAATATATATAAACATGGAAAAGTTCGGGTCACTACAATTACCATCACCAAACCCACTTCTAATTTGCTTCTTGTCCGAGAACATATCACCACCTCCATCTATCACCCCATCAAGCCACCATATCCACCATCACGTCCACCACCATGGAACAAGACCACCTATTTGGTAGTTCTATTCATTGTATAACACCACTAAAATCACCACCTCACAGTCACCACCTCATATCTCTCTCTCTCTCTCTCTCTCTCTCTCTCTCTCTCTCTCTCTCTCTCTCTCTCTCTCTTCGTGATTCACACAAATCACCACCTACTTGATTTTGTTGCTGTTTTGGTTCCAACAATTAAACCATCACGTATACCTTCTTTTGCAGCTGCTATCCGAATACAACCAACCATCATCTTGTGTTCCTCTACCTCTTCTCCTTACAACCACTAACCATCACCATTGATAATGCATGTTATATGTTTCCTGTTTCGTTTTTCTACTTCTATTCTTGTATGAACCGATCACCACACCAAACCACCACCATCTTCTCCATGTTAAACCATCAACGAAAACCTACATAAACCACCACTATCATCGTTCTTTATTTTTGTTTTCAGGAACACCTCACAACCTAACCCCGTAGATTATTTATGTATCTTTGGTGATCATCAACTACTAATGTACCTGTTACTTCATTATTTTCTTTTTTTCGATTGGCACCCAGATGAAATAGTAACAATTATACAACGATTGTTATATTGTTAATCTATTTCTATTTCTTGTTCTAACAATGAAAAAGCGTTGGCGATTCCTTGAGACGATACACAAAACCACAATGATAATTTCACGAAGGTATTGATAATAATTCAACGAAGAAGACGATGAATAGTGTACTCGATGAACTCCTATTCCTGTTTCTATTGATAAGCCATCGAAGCTTCTGACATCGCTATTTTTTTTTCTTTGGCTGATTGATCGAACCACAGATAATTGATGATACATATGGCATACGATGTACAAGATGATGATATGATAATGGTGTGAAGATGAGCTGTAAAGTTACGGCTGCAAATTGATTGATCGTTCGTTCCTGTTTCAAGTAATAAACCAAATTTTTTTTGTCGACTCCTGCTTTGTGATAATACCTGGACACCAAAACTTTGTTTCTTTTATTTTTCTCGGATCAATCAAGCTATTACTGGATTGGGCGGTTTTATTGGGCCTTGATCAAACATCCGTTTTAATTTTGGGCTGTTTGTTATTTCAAAAACTGACTCAACAGCAAAATAAATGCGGGTTATAAAGAAGTAGAGTAGGAATTAAAACAAAAATGATAGAGCAGAGGGATGGTTGGTGAAAGGACCCGTTCATATAAATTATAAACGATTCACAATAGTTGATTACATTGCGAGGTATTTGACCTCTATATGATACATTTTACAAACATTGCATTCGTTTTTAAAAGACAATCTTTCTTTACATCGAAAATTGACAGGCATGCATACCATTTCATAATATCCACTATCCAACTATAAATTGATTTAATAATAATCTTTGATGAACTTAATGACTCGAATGCAACGTTCTTCGAAATATGCTATGAAAGACTCCAAGTAATATCTTTAAAATGAGCAAATGCACAGCGGAAGATTTCTTTAACACCTGAGAATAAACATGCTTTAAAGTGTCAACCAAAAGGTTGGTGAGTTCATTAGTTTATCATAATCATTTATTTCCATCATTTTAATAGACCACAAGAATTTCATTTCCAGTTCTCATAATTATACGTCCCATGCATAGAGACAAAAATAATCATTCATATGGTGAACACCTGGTAACCGACATTAACAATATGCATATAAGAATATCCCCTATCATTCCGGGATCCTCCTTCGGACATGATATAAATTTTGAAGTACTAAAGCATCCGGTACTTTGGATGGGGTTTGTTAGGCTCGATAGATCTATCTTTAGGATTCGCGTCAATTAGGGTGTCTGTTCCCTAATTCTTAGATTACCAGACTTTAATAAAAAAAGGCATATTCGATTTTGATAATTCAACCATATAATGTAGTTTCAATTACTTGTGTCTATTTCGTAAAACATTTAATAAAATCGCGCATGTATTCTCAGCCCAAAAATATAAAGGGTAAAAAGGCAAATGAAACTCACGCATATAAATATTGCAAAAACAGTTATTTAAACATTGCATGTATTCTCAGCCCAAAAAATGTAATGAGTAAAAAGGGAATCAAATGAAACTCACCATACTGTATTTCGTAGTAAAAATACATATAACGTCATTGAACAAGTGCAAGGTTGGCCTCGGATTCACGAACCTATATTAATTATATATATTTATATGTTGGTCAATATTTGTATAGCAATTTAGGTCAGGTCATAGTGTAGTCCTATCCTATAGCTCGAGTCTAACTCTACAGTATAGTAACATGTTATATTACTCATGCTCAATTAAGATTCTAGTAAAAGGTGACGTGTGAAACAACGTAACACAAATGGTTTCATAATCATAAAATAGTATTTTAGGTTTTTTTTTTTTTTTTTTTTAGAGAAAATCAACACAAAAAGTTAACTGAAAAGTTAACAGGAAAAGTCAAAGTTCAAAGTCAAAAGTCAAAGGTTAAAGTCAAAAGTCAAAGGTCAAAGTAAAAATGAGGTCGCATGCAAATATATAATAACTTATACAAAAATGATTTTCGGTCAAACATGACTAAACGGGCCACTTCAGCTATTTTTAGAAAAATTATCGGAACTCCGATTGATAAACGGCCAAAGATAAAAGTTACACATTACCAAAAAAATTAAGCATAAATATTACAGAAGTAAGCTAAACCTAGATAACTCGTAGTTGCCAACGCGTTTTCGGCGTTTCAAAGTTAATTTTTCAGCTTTAATAAATTTACAAAAGTGACCGAGTAGCCTACTTTGGAGATTTTTAGAAAATTCCTCAAAACTCGTATTGACAAACGGTCAAAGCCTGCAAATTCTCGTTACCACAAAGATATAACATGATTTTTGGCAAGAGTAAACACATATCAGGCCGACCATGACAACTGATACAAAACTGACATTTTTAAATAAAAAAGTTTCAGCTCTTTTTAGAATTTTAAAATGTGACCAAACTGTCAACTTTGATGATTTTTAGAAAAATCGTCGAGACTCGAATTGACAAACGGCTAGAGTTGTTTATTAGACCGTACAGCAAAGAATTTAGTGGTATTTTTTTATATATATGAAACAACGCAGATCAGCGAGAATTTCAGTTCCCGTTTCGACATTTCATCAAAATTTGCAAAACTTCTTTTGTCCATAACTTGACAACCGTTCAACGAAACGAGACGTGCTTTATATGAAAATTCATCTACTCGACGAGTAGAATCCAAATAATCACTTTTTATAACTCAGAAAATTAGTTCACTAATTATCATCAGCAATTTTAATTACAAATTAATTATGCAATTTATTTATTTCATAACTTTCTAACCATTACTTGGATTCAAGTGATTCTTAAACCAAAATTCAACTATTTTTCGCTAGCTTTCCAACGACATGCATATCTTATACCTTATCTCAATCGTATATGTAACTAATTCAGGAATCAACATAACCTATCTAATGGCAATATCAAAAGTACAAGCATGCATAATCCTATATACTCGAGCACTAGTCAGGGATACACTATTAGTATGTAAAAATTAAATTATGAGTACTCACATATCAATATTGAGATTCAATATTGCAGGAAAGGTACGTAAACGCAACGGAGATGATAAACACTATATTGACCTCACGAGCATACCCATGAACCATACTCAATCACCTCCATAGCTATAACCCATAATTTCCTTAATCTTATCCCACTCGAAAAAACAACTTCGAAATCACTCGGACAGCACTCCGTCGTAGTATTTTATGTATACTAATAATATCTTGAGATAATACGGAGTAAATATATATATGTAAATCGATTGAGAGAGTTTCGAGAAAACTATTTTCAAGTTTCTATGAAATAATGAAACCTATTGAATTCTATTTATAATAGATTTTTGAATTATTAAAGTGAATTATTAAAGTATGAATTATTAAAGTGAATTATTAAAGTATGAATTATTAAAGTGAATTATTAAAGTATGAATTATTAAAGTGAATTATTAAAGTATGAATTATTAAAGTTAAAGTAAAGTAAAAAATAAAGTAAAGGAAAAGTTTAAGTTTAAGTATAGTAAAAGTATAAAACTATGTACGTATAATACGCGCATAAATATATATAATATTAATTTAAATCGTTATATATATTTAATAAAATAAAATATAAATATCGTTATCTTTATCATACTAGTTAAGTAATGAGTTGTCAAAAGTCGTTCTAGATATTTATAAAAGTTATATACGTTTTAATAATAAAGTTCTTTTTAAACTGAAAACGTTTTTGTACGTTTGAAACTAAATAGATCAATCGAGTCTTTATGAGATTCAATCTTCCACTATCCTTTGTCTAGTTCTCAATGATTGACAATTTGTTCATATTTATAAATCACTTTACCATTTTCCGAATATTGTTAAAATGAAAAGATTTCTCAAATCAACGTGGGCCTTTCAACGGAGACTTGTAATCATAATTCAATATATCTGATAATTCAATCATTTGATCTTATCTTCTAATTCCATTGATAAACATTTTGAAACAGATACAATCATATAAAGTATTTAATCTAATATTTTGTTTACGTTTCAAGTTATAATATATATACACATATACATATATAATCATATTCGTTTAATGGTTCGTGAATCGTTGGAACTTGGTCGAGGTTGAATGAATGTATGAACATAGTTTAAAATTCTTGAAATTTAACTTAACAAATATTGCTTATCGTGTCGGAAACATATAAAGATTAAAGTTTAAATTTGGTTGGAAATTTTCGGGTTGTCACAGTACCTACCCGTTAAAGAAATTTCGTCCCGAAATTTGAGTGGAAAGGTCGTGAATGATAATAAGTATGTTATCATGATGCATACGGGCTGAAAATTAGAGTTTTATCATCGGCTAATAATTTGGATAAACAATCTATTTATATGAAGAGTACGAATGAAGCTAACATAGAAGAGTGAAATGAGTAAGTGTAGATTCATCTTATCATTTGACGTAGATATGATTGATTCCCAGATTTTAAGGGATTTGAAGAAAATCTTCTTAATAAGATTTGACTCTCCGGTAATCAAGGGAATTAGGATCCGCTTTAAATGCGATCGTCCATTTTAATTGTTCTGTCGGAGATTTTCTTATAAATTCACCTCCTTCATTTCCTTACAACTCACACCATCTGTTGATGCATTTTATGCAAATCCCTAGACATCTACCCACGTCCATTGCAGGTACAACAGTTTACAGGCCACCATGATTGCTCGTTATTATCCTATCCGTGGTTGTATGTGGTTACAGGAACTACAGGAACGAGATTTAGATGTTTGACTATGTTAGACTTAGTCAGACGTACGAGTGAAGCCTCACTAGTACGGCTGACAGGCTCATACGCATGGTTGATGCTGAGCTAAGTCACAATTACAACCTAAATGATAAGACACGAGTGAGTGATCACCCGTACGGTTGATGAAGCCAACTCGTACGTGTGATGAATGAATCGTATGGGTGTGTCAACAGCAGGGGTATATAAAGTTTTATGTTCTTCATTTTAGGTTAAGCCTCTCATTTGTTACACACACTCAGATCTAGTGAGCTCCTTCGATTCTCTCTCAGTCCAAATCACCCAGGTGGTGAATAATAGCTCTAGGTGTTGATCTAATCACACTTGATTTAGTTGTGGTTTGACTAAATTAATCAAAAAAAAAAAAACTTAACCTATTCACTAGAGGGTTTGATTCACTTATTCTGCCATTGTGTGAGTTAAATCTGTTGATTTCTAAGTTCCTAGTCATGTTTCATCACCTTCTATTCTTTCCCCCTCAACTCATATTTTAAAGTATTCATCAATATGCTCCATCCAGTTCTGATTCTCGATATACTTCTAACTTTCATATCGGTCATTCTTCTTTTTTTTTCATCTACCGCCGGAAGAATCTATTTACTTCTACTATACTCTTGGGTTTATAGTGTTCCTAGTTCTCCCATGTCTTTATATTGCTATATGCATCGATATATATGGTTTATAATTTCTGGTTTGTCGTTGGGCTTTATATGTTCCCTTATATTTCAAAGTCTCTGCTTCTGTCTTCTATAATCATTATCATTCACAGTTAATGCTCTCTTTTATTTGCTGCAATTTATACCCCAATTTCTATTTCGAAGTTTTGTCCTTTCGTTTCTTCTTCTTGCGATTAAGCACCGCTTGTAATGGTCCAGAATTAACAGATACGAATTTCGAAATGAACATTGTTAATGTTCTAGGAAGGAAATTGTGATGGCACGATCTTGACTTGTCAAATTACTAAAATACCTTGGAAAAGGCCGAATCATCAAGAAATATTTTCTTGATATTTTAGAGGTTAAATAGAATACAAGAGTCGTATAACATGGCACATGATGATGTTATGATCTGTGAATCATCACGTTCCATTTAGAAACTCAGCATGACTTACTGTAATATAATCACATTGATCAAGTGTCATTATATTATACTAATTCATACTTCAGTTCCCAACACTACTTCAAAATATTCCTATTTTAAACTTGATTGTTTCAGAATTTAGAAACTAAAATAGTTTCTTTTATGATGTAATACAGATAGCGCGAAGAGGTAAATGATTTCAAATAAGAAAAATTAATATCTTCAGAAATATGGAGGATATTTATAATGAAAGATATGATGATATTTTAGAATTTCTAATATCAGAGGATGATGAAGAATATTGTCCGCAGGGGTTTAGAGTCAGGAGCAAGGTATTCATTAATGACTTCAGCAGATACTGAATTATTTGGATCCTTTGAAGTCAGATTCAGTCTTTGTAATTTGTCCACAGCCTCCTTCCTACTTTGCTCAATCCGTTTTCCAGTTCCAAGACTTCTCTTTTTCTGCGCTTTGCCAGCACACCTATTCATTATCATCAAACTTTTACTGTTAAGGTCGTTTATAGTTTTTTTGCTGCTTCATCAGTATTTTTTCATTTTCGGAGAACCAATTCGTAGTTCGAAGTGTTTTTCAGAATCTTCACATTCAAATTAAGTTCAGAAGATAGACGTTATATATACACATATAACTGTTGGCGTAGACATGCTGCGAGATTTCAAAATACCGATTGCTAATTCTCAATGATTCGTATGAAAATTCTCATTACAAGATGCGAATGAGTAAATGATGGGGTTTCAATGAATAATTATAATGACTTTTTGGAGAGGCTAAAGTTAAAGGGTAATGAAGTTGTTGATACATCTGTTAATAATGTGGTGGAATGTAAAAGGTTCCCTGGTAACGATGGTGTATATCTCAAGGTTATAATAAGGTTAGTCTGACTGAAAAGTCGAAGTTGACTTGCTAGAGCTGTGACAAAACTGGCTACTTTGAATAGGAGTCGCAAAGTTATTTTTGCTAATAAATGCTAAAGAATCTGACGCGGATACGTTGTTTAAACTTTTACTTTGGTTTCAAGAGTTTTTCAGGTACATAACTGTGGGTAACATGTGGTTGGATCATCATCTCGATTGCTCATCATTCGAAGTGTCTTCAGAAATTTTCGAAGGGTTTGAACACAGATTGTAATCGTTAACATACATTTGATGTTCTAACACAGTTTTGAAGTCAAAATATAGCTTGTGAAAGATGTAAGGATCTAAGAGTGATGATTTTGGTCATATCTCAAGTTGAATTTTGAGATTTCAAAATCAGAATATGTAATTAAATTTTGAATGAGTATGGTTGTTTTGATTTCTATAAAAGAATGTATATTGTTGTGAAAGTAGGGAGTATAATGGATGATTTGCTGAATCAGATTAGAAGAATGTAATATATTAATTGTGAATTTATATATCTCTCGGGTATTACCTACCCGTTAAAAAAAATTTCACAATTAATATTTTGTACAAAAGAATTTTATTACAGTCTTTATGAAAATATATATATGTAAATTTTCTTCATATGTAACATAGATTTAATGAGTTAATGTTAAATTAAACTTATTTGATTTACGGTTGAAACTAGAATTGAATAATCCCTAAAGGCTTTAAAAAGTACATAACTTTTACGCAGTATTTCTTTAATGACATTGAAATTATGAATCAATACTTCGTTATTTGTTGATGTATGATGTTCGGTTCGTGGAATTCTTGTGAATTTCGCAAAGTACGAATGATGTCATCTGAAAAGTTTCAGGTACATCGATGATGAAAGTGTAAAATCAAATATATACTTAATTTATTATGAATTGGAATTTGTTGAATTGCGACAGAGATTGTAGTTAATGCTGGTTAAGTTGCGGCCGAAGGACGTACATTATTGCATATTTGTAATATGAATTAACCGAGTAGTTAAGATTCACACACAATAGCTTAGCACGGAAAGATTTATTTTTATTTCAAAATATATAAAATATACATATAATTTCTTCAAAGGGAATGAGTTAATTCTTCATAACTCGTTGATACAATATACGGGTTATTGATTCGTAATGATGTCCATAGTGATTCTTGAGCTGACGGAGTTTGTGATGTTATAGGTGTTGTTGATTCTGATGTTGACTGTACTGATGATGCTGGTGACGCTGACGGTACTGTTGATGCTGTTGGTAAAACAAGTTTAGCTTGTTAATCACACACCATTTTTGTCAGGGTTTCTACTCTTGCTTCTATCATTTTGGTTCGCTTAACTGATTTATGGTTAGGGCTAGATTAGATAATCTCTAAGACTTTAGAGATTACATAATCTGCGCGGAATGTTTCTCCAATGAAGTTATGAATTAATACTTCGTCGGTTATTGTTGTTGGTATTCCTTGGTATCTACAGGGCGTATGACATTGGTGCTCGTGGGACAGAGTGTAAAGTTGAGGTTTACGACGTGGTTGTGGTTGGGGTGGTAATGGTACTATTGGAATTGATGATGGTGTTACTGGTTATGCTGCTGATGCTGCTGCTGGTGTTTGTAATCTCTGCACCATATTCTCCAAAGCCACTACCCGAGCGCGAAGCTCGTTGACTTCTTCTATTACACCGGGGTGATTGTCGGTTCGGACGAGCGGATAAATAAAATCTAAAATTTGATGTAATATATAATCGTGACGAGATACTCTGGAAATGAGCGAGAAAATGGTGTTTCGGACAGGTTCGCCGGTAAGTGCTTCAGGTTCTTCGTCAAGAGGGCAATGTGGTGGATGGAAGGGATCACCTTCTTCTTGTCTCCAATGATTGAGGAGGCTACGAACCCATCCCCAATTCATCCAGAATAGGTGATGACTGATTGGTTGATCTATTCCGGTCACACTGCTTTCGGAGCTGGAGTGGGATTCCATTTCGAAATCCAATAAGGATTTTTTTTTTTGATATGAAATGATTTTCGATTATCGGATGGTATTCTAATTACATAGAATATCCATATATATAGAACAAAAGATTTCGTAAATTACGGAGGAATTTACGGGATATATCAGGCAACGTTTACAGTAATAGATACGATAAGATATGATTTAGCAGATACGCTAAGATATGAATTTTTGTCTATACACTATTCATGCAATCAATGCAGCAAGACGTGTCTTAGACTAAAAATGATAAGCAGGTAATTTCCTGAGGATGATAAGTAGTAAATTTTTGACACAAAATGATAAGCAAAACTATTGACATGCAGACACGGTCGAAGTCCAGACTCACTAATGCATCCTATCGACTTATCTGTTAGACACACTAATGCAGACCTAGTTCGCTAAGACCACCGCTCTGATACCAACTGAAAGGACCCGTTCATATACATTATAAACGATTCACAATAGTTGATTACATTGCGAGGTATTTGACCTCTATATGATACATTTTACAAACATTGCATTCGTTTTTAAAAGACAATCTTTCTTTACATCGAAAATTGACAGGCATGCATACCATTTCATAATATCCACTATCCAACTATAAATTGATTTAATAATAATCTTTGATGAACTTAATGACTCGAATGCAACGTTCTTCGAAATATGCTATGAAAGACTCCAAGTAATATCTTTAAAATGAGCAAATGCACAGCGGAAGATTTCTTTAACACCTGAGAATAAACATGCTTTAAAGTGTCAACCAAAAGGTTGGTGAGTTCATTAGTTTATCATAATCATTTATTTCCATCATTTTAATAGACCACAAGAATTTCATTTCCAGTTCTCATAATTATACGTCCCATGCATAGAGACAAAAATAATCATTCATATGGTGAACACCTGGTAACCGACATTAACAATATGCATATAAGAATATCCCCTATCATTCCGGGATCCTCCTTCGGACATGATATAAATTTCGAAGTACTAAAGCATCCGGTACTTTGGAGGGGGTTTGTTATGAAATGTCCCGTTCTTATTGATTAAAAACGTTCCATATTAATTGATTTCATTGCGAGGTTTTGACCTCTATATGAGACGTTTTTCAAAGACTGCATTCATTTTTAAAACAAACCATAACCTTTATTTCATAAATAAAGGTTTAAAAAGATTTACGTAGATTATCAAATAATGATAATCTAAAATATCCTGTTTACACACGACCATTACATAATGGTTTACAATACAAATATGTTACATCGAAATCAGTTTCTTGAATGCAGTTTTTACACAATATCATACAAACATGGACTCCAAATCTTGTCCTTATTTTAGTATGCAACAGCGGAAGCTCTTAGTATTCACCTGAGAATAAACATGCTTTAAACGTCAACAAAAATGTTGGTGAGTTATAGGTTTAACCTATATATATCAAATCATAACAATAGACCACAAGATTTCATATTTCAATACACATCCCATACATAGAGATACAAATCATTCATATGGTGAACACCTGGTAACCGACATTAACAAGATGCATATATATATATAAGAATATCCCCATCATTCCGGGACACCCTTCGGATATGATATAAATTTCGAAGTACTAAAGCATCCGGTACTTTGGATGGGGTTTGTTAGGCCCAATAGATCTATCTTTAGGATTCGCGTCAATTAGGGTGTCTGTTCCCTAATTCTTAGATTAGCAGACTTAATAAAAAGGGGCATATTCGATTTCGATAATTCAACCATAGAATGTAGTTTCACGTACTTGTGTCTATTTTGTAAATCATTTATAAAACCTGCATGTATTCTCATCCCAAAAATATTAGATTTTAAAAGTGGGACTATAACTCACTTTCACAGATTTTTACTTCGTCGGGAAGTAAGACTTGGCCACTGGTTGATTCACGAACCTATAAAAATATATACATATATATCAAAGTATGTTTAAAATATATTTACAACACTTTTAATATATTTTGATGTTTTAAGTTTATTAAGTCAGCTGTCCTCGTTAGTAACCTACAACTAGTTGTCCACAGTTAGATGTACAGAAATAAATCGATAAATATTATCTTGAATCAATCCACGACCCAGTGTATACGTATCTCAGTATTGATCACAACTCAAACTATATATATTTTGGAATCAACCTCAACCCTGTATAGCTAACTCCAACATTCACATATAGAGTGTCTATGGTTGTTCCGAAATATATATAGATGCGTCGACATGATAGGTCGAAACATTGTATACGTGTCTATGGTATCTCAAGATTACATAATATACAATACAAGTTGATTAAGTTATGGTTGGAATAGATTTGTTACCAATTTTCACGTAGCTAAAATGAGAAAAATTATCCAATCTTGTTTTACCCATAACTTCTTCATTTTAAATCCGTTTTGAGTGAATCAAATTGCTATGGTTTTATATTGAACTCTATTTTATGAATCTAAACAGAAAAGTATAGGTTTATAGTCGGAAAAATAAGTTACAAGTCGTTTTTGTAAAGGTAGTCATTTCAGTCGAAAGAACGACGTCTAGATGACCATTTTAGAAAACATACTTCCACTTTGAGTTTAACCATAATTTTTGGAATAACAACTTTTAAATCAAAGTTTATCATAGTTTTTAATTAACTAACCCAAAACAGCCCGCGGTGTTACTACGACGGCGTAAATCTGGTTTTACGGTATTTTTCGTGTTTCCAGGTTTTAAATCATTAAGTTAGCATATCATATAGATATAGAGCATGTGTTTAGTTGATTTTAAAAGTCAAGTTAGAAGGATTAACTTTTGTTTGCGAACAAGTTTAGAATTAACTAAACTATGTTCTAGTGATTACAAGTTTAAACCTTCGAATAAGATAGCTTTATATGTATGAATCGAATGATCTTATGAACATCATTACTACCTTAAGTTCCTTGGATAAACCTACTGGAAAAGAGAAAAATGGATCTAGCTTCAACGGATCCTTGGATGGCTCGAAGTTCTTTGAAGCAGAATCATGACACGAAAACAAGTTCAAGTAAGATCATCACTTGAAATAAGATTGTTATAGTTATAGAAATTGAACCAAAGTTTGAATATGATTATTACCTTGTATTAGAATGATAACCTACTGTAAGAAACAAAGATTTCTTGAGGTTGGATGATCACCTTACAAGATTGGAAGTGAGCTAGCAAACTTGAAAGTATTCTTGATTTTATGTAACTAGAACTTGTAAAATATATGAAGAACACTTAGAACTTGAAGATAGAACTTGAGAGAGATCAATTAGATGAAGAAAATTGAAGAATGAAAGTGTTTGTAGGTGTTTTTGGTCGTTGGTGTATGGATTAGATATAAAGGATATGTAATTTTGTTTTCATGTAAATAAGTCATGAATGATTACTCATATTTTTGTAATTTTATGAGATATTTCATGCTAGTTGCCAAATGATGGTTCCCACATGTGTTAGGTGACTCACATGGGCTGCTAAGAGCTGATCATTGGAGTGTATATACTAATAGTACATACATCTTAAAGCTGTGTATTGTACGAGTACGAATACGGGTGCATACGAGTAGAATTGTTGATGAAACTGAACGAGGATGTAATTGTAAGCATTTTTGTTAAGTAGAAGTATTTTGATAAGTGTCTTGAAGTCTTTCAAAAGTGTATGAATACATATTAAAACACTACATGTATATACATTTTAACTGAGTCGTTAAGTCATCGTTAGTCGTTACATGTAAATGTTGTTTTGAAACCTTTAGGTTAACGATCTTGTTGAATGTTGTTAACCCATTGTTTATTATAAAAAATGAGATGTTAAATTATTATATTATCATGATATTATGATATATAATATATCTTAGTATGATGTATATACAGTTTAATGTCGTTACAACGATAATCGTTACATATATGTCTCGTTTCGAAATCATTAAGTTAGTAGTCTTATTTTTACATATGTATTTCATTGTTAATACACTTAATAATATATTTACTTATCATTTAAAATAATTAACCAAGTGTATCGATATCTTAATATGATTCATATGTACCTAGTAAGACGTTGTTATAACGATAATCGTTATATATATCGTTTTCGAGTTTCTTAAATTAATAGTCTCATTTTTATGTATATAACTCATTGTTAAAATACCTAATGAGATACATACTTATAATAAAAACATGTTAACTATATATATAACCATATATATGTCATTGTATAGTTTTTACAAGTTTTAACGTTCGTGAATCACCGGTCAACTTGGGTGGTCAATTGTCTATATGAAACATATTTCAATTAATCAAGTCTTAACAAGTTTGATTGCTTAACAAGTTGGAAACATTTAATCATGTAAATATCAATCTCAATTAA
The DNA here is from genome assembly GCF_046630445.1 of Rutidosis leptorrhynchoides. Taxonomy (NCBI): domain Eukaryota; kingdom Viridiplantae; phylum Streptophyta; class Magnoliopsida; order Asterales; family Asteraceae; genus Rutidosis; species Rutidosis leptorrhynchoides. Next base: position 319,625,218 of record NC_092342.1, read on the forward strand.
TATATATAAACATGGAAAAGTTCGGGTCACTACAGTACCTACCCGTTAAATAAATTTCGTCCCGAAATTTTAAGCTGTTGAAGGTGTTGACGAATCTTCTGGAAATAGATGCGGGTATTTCTTCTTCATCTGATCTTCATGCTCCCAGGTGAACTCGGGTCCTCTACGAGCATTCCATCGAACCTTAACAATTGGTATCTTGTTTTGCTTAAGTCTTTTAACCTCACGATCCATTATTTCGACGGGTTCTTCGATGAATTGGAGTTTTTCGTTGATTTGGATTTCATCTAACGGAATAGTGAGATCTTCTTTAGCAAAACATTTCTTCAAATTCGAGACGTGGAAAGTGTTATGTACAGCCGCGAGTTGTTGAGGTAACTCAAGTCGGTAAGCTACTGGTCCGACACGATCAATAATCTTGAATGGTCCAATATACCTTGGATTTAATTTCCCTCGTTTACCAAATCGAACAACGCCTTTCCAAGGTGCAACTTTAAGCATGACCATCTCTCCAATTTCAAATTCTATATCTTTTCTTTTAATGTCAGCGTAGCTCTTTTGTCGACTTTGGGCGGTTTTCAACCGTTGTTGAATTTGGATGATCTTCTCGGTAGTTTCTTGTATAATCTCCGGACCCGTAATCTATCTATCCCCCACTTCACTCCAACAAATCGGAGACCTGCACTTTCTACCATAAAGTGCTTCAAACGGCGCCATCTCAATGCTTGAATGGTAGCTATTGTTGTAGGAAAATTCTGCTAACGGTAGATGTCGATCCCAACTGTTTCCAAAATCAATAACACATGCTCGTAGCATGTATTCAAGCGTTTGTATCGTCCTTTCGCTCTGCCCATCAGTTTGTGGATGATAGGCAGTACTCATGTCTAGACGAGTTCCTAATGCTTGCTGTAATGTCTGCCAGAATCTTGAAATAAATCTGCCATCCCTATCAGAGATAATAGAGATTGGTATTCCATGTCTGGAGACGACTTCCTTCAAATATAGTCGTGCTAACTTCTCCATCTTGTCATCTTCTCTTATTGGCAGGAAGTGTGCTGATTTGGTGAGACGATCAACTATTACCCAAATAGTATCAAAACCACTTGCAGTCCTTGGCAATTTAGTGATGAAATCCATGGTAATGTTTTCCCATTTCCATTCCGGGATTTCGGGTTGTTGAAGTAGACCTGATGGTTTCTGATGCTCAGCTTTGACCTTAGAACATGTCAAACATTCTCCTACGTATTTAGCAACATCGGCTTTCATACCCGGCCACCAAAAATGTTTCTTGAGATCCTTGTACATCTTCCCCGTTCCAGGATGTATTGAGTATCTGGTTTTATGAGCTTCTCTAAGTACCATTTCTCTCATATCTCCAAATTTTGGTACCCAAATCCTTTCAGCCCTTTACCGGGTTCCGTCTTCAAGAATATTAAGATGCTTCTCCGATCCTTTGGGTATTTCATCCTTTAAATTTCCCTCTTTTAAAACTCCTTGTTGCGCCTCCTTTATTTGAGTAGTAAGGTTATTATGAATCATTATATTCATAGATTTTACTCGAATGGGTTCTCTGTCCTTCCTGCTCAAGGCATCGGCTACCACATTTGCCTTCCCCGGGTGGTAACGAATCTCAAAGTTGTAATCATTCAATAATTCAATCCACCTACGCTGCCTCATATTCAGTTGTTTCTGATTAAATATGTGTTGAAGACTTTTGTGGTCGGTATATATAATACTTTTGACCCCATATAAGTAGTGCCTCCAAGTCTTTAATGCAAAAACAACCGCACCTAATTCCAAATCATGCGTCGTATAATTTTGTTCGTGAATCTTCAATTCTCTAGACGCATAAGCAATCACCTTCGTTCGTTGCATTAATACACAACCGAGACCTTGCTTTGATGCATCACAATAAATCACAAAATCATCATTCCCTTCAGACAATGACAATATAGGTGCCGTAGTTAGCTTTTTCTTCAATAACTGAAACGCTTTCTCTTGTTCATCATTCCATTCAAATTTCTTCCCTTTATACGTTAATGCAGTCAAGGGTTTTGCTATTCTGGAAAAGTCTTGGATGAACCTTCTGTAGTAACCAGCTAGTCCTAAAAACTGGCGTATGTGTTTCGGAGTTTTCGGGGTTTCCCACTTTTCAACAGTTTCTATCTTTGCCGGATCCACCTTAATACCTTCTTTGTTCACTATGTGACCGAGGAATTGAACTTCTTCCAACCAAAATGCGCACTTTGAAAACTTAGCGTACAATTCTTCCTTCCTCAATACTTCTAACACCTTTCTCAAATGTTCACCGTGTTCTTGGTCATTCTTTGAGTAAATAAGTATGTCATCAATGAAAACAATGACAAACTTGTCAAGGTATGGTCCACACACTCGGTTCATAAGGTCCATGAACACAGCTGGTGCATTAGTTAAACCAAACGGCATGACCATAAACTCGTAATGACCGTAACGTGTTCTGAAAGCAGTATTTGGAATATCATCTTCTTTCACCCGCATTTGATGATACCCGGAACGTAAGTCAATCTTTGAATAAACAGACGAGCCTTGTAGTTGATCAAATAAGTCGTCGATTCTCGGTAGTGGGTAGCGGTTCTTGATGGTAAGTTTGTTCAACTCTCGGTAGTCGATACACAACCTGAATGTACCATCTTTCTTCTTGACAAACAAAACAGGAGCTCCCCACGGTGATGTGCTTGGTCGAATGAAACCACGCTCTAAAAGTTCTTGTAATTGGCTTTGTAGTTCTTTCATCTCGCTGGGTGCGAGTCTGTAAGGAGCACGAGCTATTGGTGCAGCTCCTGGTACAAGATCTATTTGAAATTCAACGGATCGATGTGGGGGTAATCCCGGTAATTCTTTCGGAAATACATCGGGAAATTCTTTTGCAATGGGAACATCATTGATGCTCTTTTCTTCAGTTTGTACTTTCTCGACGTGTGCTAGAACAACATAGCAACCTTTTCTTATTAGTTTTTGTGCCTTCAAATTACTAATAAGATGTAGCTTCGTGTTGCCCTTTTCTCCGTACACCATTAAGGGTTTTCCTTTTTCTCGTATAATGCGAATTGCATTTTTGTAACAAACAATCTCTGCTTTCACTTCTTTCAACCAGTCCATACCGATTATCACATCAAAACTCCCTAACTCTACTGGTATCAAATCAATCTTAAATGTTTCGCTAACCAGTTTAATTTCTCGATTCCGACATATATTATCTGCTGAAATTAATTTACCATTTGCTAATTCGAGTAAAAATTTACTATCCAAAGGCGTCAATGGACAACTTAATTTAGCACAAAAATCTCTACTCATATAGCTTCTATCCGCACCCGAATCAAATAAAGCGTAAGCAGATTTATTGTCAATAAGAAACGTACCCGTAACAAGCTCCGGGTCTTCTTGTGCCTCTGCCGCATTAATATTGAAAACTCTTCCGCGGCCTTGTCCATTCGTGTTCTCCTGGTTCGGGCAATTTCTAATAATGTGGCCCGGTTTTCCACATTTATAACAAACTACATTGGCATAACTTGCTCCGACACTACTTGCTCCGCCATTACTCGTTCCGACACCATTTGTTCCTTTCGTTCTATTAACCCCTGGTCCGTAGACCTCACACTTCGCCACGCTATGACCATTTCTTTTACACTTGTTGCAAAATTTGGTGCAGAACCCCGAGTGATTCTTTTCACACCTTTGGCATAGCTGCTTCTGATTGTTGTTGTTGTTGCGGTTATTATTGTTGTTGGAATGATTGTTGTAGTTGCTGTTGCTGTTGTTGTTGTTGTTGTTGTTGTTGTTGTTGTTGGGCCGTTTGTTGTAGTTGCGATTGATGTTGCGATTGTTGGGATAATTGTTGCGATTATTGTTGTAATTGCTGTTGTTGTTGTATTGGTGATTCTTATCACCGTTTTCCTCCACTTTCTTTTGACTTGCTTCACATTGGCCTCTTCAGCAGTCTGTTCTTTAATTCTTTTTTCAATCTGGTTCACTAGTTTGTGAGCCATTCTACATGCCTGTTGTATGGAGGCGGGCTCGTGTGAACTTATATCTTCTTGGATTCTTTCCGGTAATCCTTTCACAAACGCGTCGATCTTCTCTTCCTCATCTTCGAATGCTCCCGGACACAATAGGCAAAATTCTGTGAATCGTCTTTCGTACGTGGTAATATCAAATCCTTGGGTTCGTAACCCTCTAAGTTCTGTCTTGAGCTTATTGACCTCGGTTCTGGGACGGTACTTCTCGTTCATCAAGTGCTTGAATGCTGACCACGGTAGTGCGTACGCATCGTCTTGTCCCACTTGCTCTAGATAGGTATTCCACCATGTTAACGCAGAACCTGTGAAGGTATGCGTAGCGTACTTCACTTTTTCCTCTTCAGTACACTTACTTATGGCAAACACCGATTCGACCTTCTCGGTCCACCGTTTCAATACGATCGGTCCTTCGGTTCCATCAAATTCCAAAGGTTTGCAGGCAGTGAATTCTTTGTAGGTGCATCCTACACGATTTCCTGTACTGCTAGATCCAAGGTTATTGTTGGTATGTAGCGCAGCCTGTACTGCGGCTATGTTTGAAGCTAGAAAAGTACGGAATTCCTCTTCATTCATATTCACGGTGTGTCGAGTAGTCGGTGCCATTTCCTTCAAAATAGTCAAATGGAACAAGTTAATCATACAGAATATTAAGAGTAGTTAATAGTATTTCGTAGTATAATATGAACTCATTTATAAAAGCTTTTTCTTCATATTAGCGTTTTATAAGTTTAAATTCGGGTAGTACCTACCCGTTAAGTTCATACTTAGTAGCTAATATACAATTCAACTACTACAATTCTATATGAAAAACTGATTATAATAATATTTCGCGTTCAAACTTTTATACCATATTTTACAAACTTACAATACCGCTTATTTTACATAAAGCATGAAATATAGCACACAATAACTTTGATACAAGACAGCGTGTTGTAACGTCGTCAAAGGGACGAGGGTTACGTAATGTCCAACAGTCCCGTAACAATCTAAAAACCTCATTTCTTACCCCAATTACCGACTCCGTCACTTGTGGAAACATTTTGTTTAATAGTTGTAGCCCGATGTTCTTGTTCTCACTTTGGTGAGAAGCGAACATTACTAATCCGTAAGCATAACATGCTTCTTTATGTTGCATGTTAGCCGCTTTTTCTAAATCACGAAGTCCAATATTCGGATATATTGAGTCAAAATAATTTCTTAACCCGTTGCGTAAAATAGCATTTGGGTTCCCCGCAATATATGCGTCAAAGTAAACACATCGTAACTTATGGGTTTCCCAATGTGATATCCCCCATCTTTCAAACGAAAGTCTCTTATAAACCAAGACATTCTTGGAACGTTCTTCGAATGTCTTACAAACTGATCTCGCCTTAAATAGTTGTGCCGAGGAATTCTGACCGACTCTAGACAAGATTTCATCAATCATGTCTCCGGGTTGGTCTCTTAAAATATTGGGTTGTCTATCCATTTTGTGTTTTTAAACTGTAAATTAGACAAGAGTTAGATTCATAAAAAAATACTTATTAATACAAGCAATTTTTACATATATCATAAAGCATAAGCACATTATATTACATATATTACACCACACGAATACAACTATCTTATTCCGACTCGCTCGTTTCTTCTTCTTCGGTTTTGGTTCGTTTTTCCAAGTTTCTAGGGATATATGATGTTCCCCTAATACTAACTGTCGTTTTCCACAACGGTTTAGAAAAACCTGGTGGTTTAGAGGTTCCCAGGTCATTGTTACAACTTAAGGACTTCGGGGGTTGACGATACATATAAAGTTCATCGGGGTTGGAATTAGATTTCTCTATTTTTATGCCCTTTCCCTTATTATTTTCTTTTGCCTTTTTAAATTCAGTTGGAGTAATTTCTATAACATCATCGGAATTCTCGTCGGAATCCGATTCATCAGAGAATTGGTAATCCTCCCAATATTTTGCTTCCTTGGCGGAAACACCATTGACCATAATTAACCTTGGTCGGTTGGTTGAAGATTTTATTTTACTTAACCGTTTTATTATTTCCCCCACCGGTTCTACTTCTTCATCCGGTTCCGATTCTTCTTCCGGTTCCGATTCTTCTTCCGGTTCTGACTCTTCTTCCAGTTCCTCTTCGGGAACTTGTGAATCAGTCCACGAATCATTCCAATTTACATTTAACTCTTCATTATTATTAGGTGAGTCAATGAGACTTGTTCTAGAGGTAGACATCTATCACATAATATCAAACACGTTAAGAGATTAATATATCACATAATATTCATATGTTAAAAATATATAGTTTCCAACAAAAATGTTAAGCAATCATTTTTAAAGAAAACACGGTCGAAGTCCAGACTCACTAATGCATCCTAACAAACTCGATAAGACACACTAATGCAAATTTTCTGGTTCTCTAAGACCAACGCTCTGATACCAACTGAAATGTCCCGTTCTTATTGATTAAAAACGTTCCATATTAATTGATTTCGTTGCGAGGTTTTGACCTCTATATGAGACGTTTTTCAAAGACTGCATTCATTTTTAAAACAAACCATAACCTTTATTTCATAAATAAAGGTTTAAAAAGCTTTACGTAGATTATCAAATAATGATAATCTAAAATATCCTGTTTACACACGACCATTACATAATGGTTTACAATACAAATATGTTACATCGAAATCAGTTTCTTGAATGCAGTTTTTACACAATATCATACAAACATGGACTCCAAATCTTGTCCTTATTTTAGTATGCAACAGCGGAAGCTCTTAGTATTCACCTGAGAATAAACATGCTTTAAACGTCAACAAAAATGTTGGTGAGTTATAGGTTTAACCTATATATATCAAATCGTAACAATAGACCACAAGATTTCATATTTCAATACACATCCCATACATAGAGATAAAAATCATTCATATGGTGAACACCTGGTAACCGACATTAACAAGATGCATATATATATATATATAAGAATATCCCCATCATTCCGGGACACCCTTCGGATATGATATAAATTTCGAAGTACTAAAGCATCCGGTACTTTGGATGGGGTTTGTTAGGCCCAATAGATCTATCTTTAGGATTCGCGTCAATTAGGGTGTCTGTTCCCTAATTCTTAGATTAGCAGACTTAATAAAAAGGGGCATATTCGATTTCGATAATTCAACCATAGAATGTAGTTTCACGTACTTGTGTCTATTTTGTAAATCATTTATAAAACCTGCATGTATTCTCATCCCAAAAATATTAGATTTTAAAAGTGGGACTATAACTCACTTTCACAGATTTTTACTTCGTCGGGAAGTAAGACTTGGCCACTGGTTGATTCACGAACCTATAACAATATATACATATATATCAAAGTATGTTTAAAATATATTTACAACACTTTTAATATATTTTGATGTTTTAAGTTTATTAAGTCAGCTGTCCTCGTTAGTAACCTACAACTAGTTGTCCACAGTTAGATGTACAGAAATAAATCGATAAATATTATCTTGAATCAATCCACGACCCAGTGTATACGTATCTCAGTATTGATCACAACTCAAACTATATATATTTTGGAATCAACCTCAACCCTGTATAGCTAACTCCAACATTCACATATAGAGTGTCTATGGTTGTTCCGAAATATATATAGATGCGTCGACATGATAGGTCGAAACATTGTATACGTGTCTATGGTATCTCAAGATTACATAATATACAATACAAGTTGATTAAGTTATGGTTGGAATAGATTTGTTACCAATTTTCACGTAGCTAAAATGAGAAAAATTATCCAATCTTGTTTTACCCATAACTTCTTCATTTTAAATCCGTTTTGAGTGAATCAAATTGCTATGGTTTATATTGAACTCTATTTTATGAATCTAAACAGAAAAGTATAGGTTTATAGTCGGAAAAATAAGTTACAAGTCGTTTTTGTAAAGGTAGTCATTTCAGTCGAAAGAACGACGTCTAGATGACCATTTTAGAAAACATACTTCCACTTTGAGTTTAACCATAATTTTTGGATATAGTTTCATGTTCATAATAAAAATCATCTTCTCAGAATAACAACTTTTAAATCAAAGTTTATCATAGTTTTTAATTAACTAACCCAAAACAGCCCGCGGTGTTACTACGACAGCGTAAATCCGGTTTTACGGTGTTTTTCGTGTTTCCAGGTTTTAAATCATTAAGTTAGCATATCATATAGATATAGAACATGTGTTTAGTTGATTTTAAAAGTCAAGTTAGAAGGATTAACTTTTTTTTGCGAACAAGTTTAGAATTAACTAAACTATGTTCTAGTGATTACAAGTTTAAACCTTCGAATAAGATAGCTTTATATGTATGAATCGAATGATGTTATGAACATCATTACTACCTTAAGTTCCTTGGATAAACCTACTGGACAAGAGAAAAATGGATCTAGCTTCAACGGATCCTTGGATGGCTCGAAGTTCTTTGAAGCAGAATCATGACACGAAAACAAGTTCAAGTAAGAACATCACTTGAAATAAGATTGTTATAGTTATAGAAATTGAACCAAAGTTTGAATATGATTATTACCTTGTATTAGAATGATAACCTACTGTAAGAAACAAAGATTTCTTGAGGTTGGATGATCACCTTACAAGATTGGAAGTGAGATAGCAAACTTGAAAGTATTCTTGATTTTATGTAACTAGAACTTGTAGAATATATGAAGAACACTTAGAACTTGAAGATAGAACTTGAGAGAGATCAATTAGATGAAGAAAATTGAAGAATGAAAGTGTTTGTAGGTGTTTTTGGTCGTTGGTGTATGGATTAGATATAAAGGATATGTAATTTTGTTTTCATGTAAATAAGTCATGAATGATTACTCATATTTTTGTAATTTTATGAGATATTTCATGCTAGTTGCCAAATGATGGTTCCCACATGTGTTAGGTGACTCACATGGGCTGCTAAGAGCTAATCATTGGAGTGTATATACCAATAGTACATACATCTAAAAGCTGTGTATTGTACGAGTACGAATACGGGTGCATACGAGTAGAATTATTGATGAAACTGAACGAGGATGTAATTGTAAGCATTTTTGTTAAGTAGAAGTATTTTGATAAGTGTCTTGAAGTTTTTCAAAAGTGTATGAATACATATTAAAACACTACATGTATATACATTTTAACTGAGTCGTTAAGTCATCGTTAGTCGTTACATGTAAATGTTGTTTTGAAACCTTTAGGTTAACGATCTTGTTGAATGTTGTTAACCCATTGTTTATTATAAAAAATGAGATGTTAAATTATTATATTATCATGATATTATGATATATAATATATCTTAGTATGATGTATATACAGTTAAATGTCGTTACAACGATAATCGTTACATATATGTCTCGTTTCGAAATCATTAAGTTAGTAGTCTTATTTTTACATATGTATTTCATTGTTAATACACTTAATAATATATTTACATATCATTTAAAATAATTAACCAAGTGTATCAATATCTTAATATGATTCATATGTACCTAGTAAGACGTTGTTATAACGATAATCGTTATATATATCGTTTTCGAGTTTCTTAAATTAATAGTCTCATTTTTATGTATATAACTCATTGTTAAAATACCTAATGAGATACATACTTATAATAAAAACATGTTAACTATATATATAACCATATATATGTCATTGTATAGTTTTTACAAGTTTTAACGTTCGTGAATCACCGGTCAACTTGGGTGGTCAATTGTCTATATGAAACATATTTCAATTAATCAAGTCTTAACAAGTTTGATTGCTTAACATGTTGGAAACATTTAATCATGTAAATATCAATCTCAATTAATATATATAAACATGGAAAAGTTCGGGTCACTACATGTTAGGCCCGATAGATCTATCTTTAGGATTCGCGTCAATTTGGGTGTCTGTTCCCTAATTCTTAGATTACCAGACTTTAATAAAAAAGGCATATTCGATTTTGATAATTCAACCATATAATGTAGTTTCAATTACTTGTGTCTATTTCGTAAAACATTTAATAAAATCGCGCATGTATTCTCAGCCCAAAAATATAAAGGGTAAAAAGGCAATGAAACTCACGCATATAAATATTGCAAAAACAGTTATTTAAACATTGCATGTATTCTCAGCCCAAAAAATGTAATGAGTAAAAAGGGAATCAAATGAAACTCACCATACTGTATTTCGTAGTAAAAATACATATAACGTCATTGAACAAGTGCAAGGTTGGCCTCGGATTCACGAACCTATATTAATTATATATATTTATATGTTGGTCAATATTTGTATAGCAATTTAGGTCAGGTCATAGTGTAATCCTATCCTATAGCTCGAGTCTAACTCTACAGTATAGTAACATGTTATATTACTCATGCTCAATTAAGATTCTAGTAAAAGGTGACGTGTGAAACAACGTAACACAAATGGTTTCATAATCATAAAATAGTATTTTAGGTTTTTTTTTTTATTTTTTTTTTTTTTTTTAGAGAAAATCAACACAAAAAGTTAACTGAAAAGTTAACAGGAAAAGTCAAAGTTCAAAGTCAAAAGTCAAAGGTTAAAGTCAAAAGTCAAAGGTCAAAGTAAAAATGAGGTCGCATGCAAATATATAATAACTTATACAAAAATGATTTTCGGTCAAACATGACTAAACGGGCCACTTCAGCTATTTTTAGAAAAATTATCGGAACTCCGATTGATAAACGGCCAAAGATAAAAGTTACACATTACCAAAAAAATTAAGCATAAATATTACAGAAGTAAGCTAAACCTAGATAACTCGTAGTTGCCAACGCGTTTTCGGCGTTTCAAAGTTAATTTTTCAGCTTTAATAAATTTACAAAAGTGACCGAGTAGCCTACTTTGGAGATTTTTAGAAAATTCCTCAAAACTCGTATTGACAAACGGTCAAAGCCTGCAAATTATCGTTACCACAAAGATATAACATGATTTTTGGCAAGAGTAAACACATATCAGGCTGACCATGACAACTGATACAAAACTGACATTTTTAAATAAAAAAGTTTCAGCTCTTTTTAGAATTTTAAAATGTGACCAAACTGTCAACTTTGATGATTTTTAGAAAAATCGTCGAGACTCGAATTGACAAACGGCTAGAGTTGTTTATTAGACCGTACAGCAAAGAATTCAGTGGTATTTTTTTATATATATGAAACAACGCAGATCAGCGAGAATTTCAGTTCCCGTTTCGACATTTCATCAAAATTTGCAAAACTTCTTTTGTCTATAACTTGACAACCGTTCAACGAAACGAGACGTGCTTTATATGAAAATTCATCTACTCGACGAGTAGAATCCAAATAATCACTTTTTATAACCCAGAAAATTAGTTCACTAATTATCATCAGCAATTTTAATTACAAATTAATTATGCAATTTGTTTATTTCATAACTTTCTAACCATTACTTGGATTCAAGTGATTCTTAAACCAAAATTCAACTATTTTTCGCTAGCTTTCCAACGACATGCATATCTTATACCTTATCTCAATCGTATATGTAACTAATTCAGGAATCAACATAACCTATCTAATGGCAATATCAAAAGTACAAGCATGCATAATCCTATATACTCGAGCACTAGTCAGGGATACACTATTAGTATGTAAAAATTAAATTATGAGTACTCACATATCAATATTGAGATTCAATATTGCAGGAAAGGTACGTAAATGCAACGGAGATGATAAACACTATATTGACCTCACGAGCATACCCATGAACCATACTCAATCACCTCCATAGCTATAACCCATAATTTCCTTAATCTTATCCCACTCGAAAAAACAACTTCAAAATCACTCGGACAGCACTCCGTCATAATATTTTATGTATACTAATAATATCTTGAGATAATACGGAGTAAATATATATATGTAAATCGATTGAGAGAGTTTAGAGAAAACTATTTTCAAGTTTCTATGAAATAATGAAACCTATTGAATTCTATTTATAATAGATTTTTGAATTATTAAAGTGAATTATTAAAGTATGAATTATTAAAGTGAATTATTAAAGTATGAATTATTAAAGTGAATTATTAAAGTATGAATTATTAAAGTTAAAGTAAAGTAAAAAATAAAGTAAAGGAAAAGTTTAAGTATAGTAAAAGTATAAAACTATGTACGTATAATACGCGCATAAATATATATAATATTAATTTAAATTGTTATATATATTTAATAAAATAAAATATAAATATCGTTATCTTTATCATACTAGTTAAGTAATGAGTTGTCAAAAGTGGTTCTAGATATTTATAAAAGTTATATACGTTTTAATAATAAAGTTCTTTTTAAACTGAAAACGTTTTTGTACGTTTGAAACTAAATAGATCAATCGAGTCTTTATGAGATTCAATCTTCCACTATCCTTTGTCTAGTTCTCAATGATTGACAATTTGTTCATATTTATAAATCACTTTACCATTTTCCGAATATTGTTAAAATGAAAAGATTTCTCAAATCAACGTGGGCCTTTCAACGGAGACTTGTAATCATAATTCAATATATCTGATAATTCAATCATTTGATCTTATCTTCTAATTCCATTGATAAACATTTTGAAACAGATACAATCATATAAAGTATTTAATCTAATATTTTGTTTACGTTTCAAGTTATAATATATATACACATATACATATATAATCATATTGGTTTAATGGTTCTTGAATCGTTGGAACTTGGTCGAGGTTGAATGAATGTATGAACATAGTTTAAAATTCTTGAAATTTAACTTAACAAATATTGCTTATCGTGTCGGAAACATATAAAGATTAAAGTTTAAATTTGGTTGGAAATTTTCGGGTTGTCACAGTTGGACGTGATGTTGAGTTAACGAGAGGTCTCGGGTTCGAACCCAGGGAAAGGCAGTTATTTTCCTTTTTGAAGCTTTTTCTTTGAGGTAGTTTTCTATTATAATTATTATTATTATTATTATTATTATTATTATTATTATTATTATTATTATTATTATTATTATTATTATTATTATTATTATTATTATTATTATTATGATTATTATTATTTTTGTTATTGTTAGTATTATAGTTATTTTCCAAAAAATCATTACATTCATCGAAACCCTGTCATATACTCATCCACATCTTGTAACGAGAATTGCCATATCAATTTCTGGTAATCAGCAATCAATATTTTAAATCTCGTCGCATTTCTACATCAATAGTTATATGTATGTATATAACATTTATCTCTTAGAATTATGATCTTCCATTCTAAAATTCTGAAAAGTACCCAGTCTACGAATCAATACTCCAAATTTTGAAAAAGCTGAATGAAGCAGCAGAAACTGTAGACAATCGTAAACGACCTTAACCGTCAGAAGTTTGATGATAAAGAATAGTATGTTGGCAAAACTCAGAAAAGTTGGTACCAAAAAGCTGATTATGCGAAACTATGAAGGAGGCACGTAGAAAAATCACAAAGGTTAAACCTGTCTTCAAAGAATCCAAATGATTCATTATCTGCTGAAGTCATTAATGAATACCTTGCTCCTGACTCTACACTGTTACGGAAAAATCTTCTTTATCATCCTTTGATATTATAAATTCTAAGATATCATCGAATCTTTCATTATAAATATCCTCAATATTTCTGAAGATATTTTCATAACTATTCTTATCTGAAATCATTTATCTCTTCGCAATATCTGCGTTACATCATAAAGGAAAATATTTTAGTTTCTAAATTCTGAAAATTTGAATTTAAATTATGAATGTTTTTGAAGGAGTGTTGGGAATTGAAGCATGAGTTAGTATAATATAATGACACTTGATCAACGTGATTATATTACAATAAGTCATGCTGAGTTTCTAATGAGACGTGATGATTCACAGATCATAACGTCATCACGTGTCATGTTACATAACTCTTTCATTCTGCTTAACTTCTGAACATATCAAGAAAATATATTCTTGATAGTTCTATTCTCAGTAATTCTGGTAATTTGACAAATCAAATCGTGCTAATACGTTCTTTCTTGTTTAGAACATGATGTTCATTCGAAACTCCATACTTACGAATTCTGGATCGTTACTCGCTTTACTAGAGGTCGAGAAGAGAATAAAAAGGTAAAGAGCTCCAAAAATAAGAGAAAATATTAAACCCAATAACAACACGGAGGTTACAAACCGTGGATATTAATACGACTAGCAATATAAAGACACGGTGTAATTAAGAATAGTATCAGCCCAAGGTAATAATAGAAGTGAATAGATTCCTCCGGTGGTAAATGAAAAAGAAGAATGACAGAAGTGATAGTCAAAAAAATATCAAGGATCAGAACTGGATTAAGCATTTTCACAATTCTTGGAATTATGGATTAAGAAAAAAAGTATTGGAGTGGTGAAAATAATAGAACGGGGGAGATAATTTATAGTGGAAATATCAGACAGAGCAATCAATATAGATGCTCGTATTTAATTAAAGAGATCTTAATTTTCTTATTCACCGAAGATTCAAATCTTATTCGGATTTCAAAGATTTCTTTAAATCCCTTAAATTCCAGAATTCAACCAAGACAACGTCAAAAGTTAAGACGCACCTTATTTTCTAAATTCAAACGTGACTATGTCAAAAATTAAGACGAAACTTTATTTCTTCAATTCACTCTTTTGAGATAACTTCATTCGTACTCTTCGAATAATCGAATTGTGCTATCCATATTACTCAATGATGATAAAAATCTATTTATCAACTCGTATGCGTCATGAAAACATACTTATTGTCAGCCATGACCATCTCAATCAAATTTTGGGACGAAATTTCTTTAACAGGTAGGTACTGTGACGACCCGGAAATTTCCGACCAAATTTAAACTTAATCTTTATATGTTTCTGACACGATAAGCAAAGTCCGTTATGTTGAGTCTCAAAAAGTTTGAACTGTTTCATATATTCAATTGACCTTCGACTGCTCTCGACGATTCACGAACAATTAATTGTAAATCGATATGTGTGTATGTAAATATGAATAATAGTTCTAAATATAATTTGAAGTATTATATGTTGTTGTTATTAAAAATTAATAAAATAAAAATAAGATATTATAATAATTATTATT
Organism: Rutidosis leptorrhynchoides; assembly: GCF_046630445.1. Lineage (NCBI taxonomy): Eukaryota > Viridiplantae > Streptophyta > Magnoliopsida > Asterales > Asteraceae > Rutidosis > Rutidosis leptorrhynchoides. Next base: position 319,640,382 of record NC_092342.1, read on the forward strand.
TAAAATATATCTATATATATATAAATAAAGTATATTAAAAATAAATATTAAATGATTGTAATACTCGTTTGATGTTTCGATTGATATAAGCAAGTTAAATTCAAACTTATGTAATCTTAAAATAAACGGTGATACGAAAATGAGTTCTATAAATTTTAAGCTCATTAAAAATGTATTTAGGAACTATTTGTTAAGTTTTAACACTTTTTATATTTTACCCAGAATTGGGAGGGACAGTTGATGTAATTTTTATTTAATAAATTAATGATCAAATTTTATACCATAATGACCAAAATAAATAAAGCTATTTAATTTAAAAATTTTGGAATTTTCCGAAGACTTTTATCCGCCACTGATTATCAACGGAGTACGAAATTCAGCCCGTGAAAGGCGACGGCTAACAATTCACACGTTTTAATTTCAATAGATTATTATAATTAATACTTTATATCGGTTACTGTTTCTAATTGATTAAATATCAATCTATAATGCATATAGATATAGAATTATAAATATATACACTGCAACGTTACATATGCTTACCTACTACCCACTTGACAAACCACAATTTCTTCACCTTTTAATTTCCTGCACCCATGATCACTTATTAACCCTCCACTACTTTTACAAACTAACTATCTTCCATCTATATTTATATATGATATACATAATTACATGCTTAAGATATATATATATATATATATATATATATATATATATATATATATATATATATATATATATATATATATATATATATATATATATATATATATATATATATATATATATATATATATATATATATATATATATATATATATATATATATCGATCACCTTCCTTCTTCCTTGTCTATCTTCAAGGCCGCCACCCTTGGCCACCACAACCCTCGGTCACCTTCACCAATCCATCGCCACCTTATACCATTACTCACGAGCCACCTCCTCTCATCACCACTTCAACCTCCTTGAAAACCATTACCATCACCAAACCCACTTCCAATTTGCTTCTTGTCCGAGAACATATCACTACCTCCGTCTATCACCCCATCGAGCCACCATATCCACCATCACATCCACCACCATGGAACAAGACCACCCATTTGGTTGTTCTCTTCATTATATAACATCACTAAAATCACCGCCTCACAGTCACCACCTCATATCTTTCTCTCTCTCTCTCTCTCTCTCTCTCCCTCTCTCTCTCTTCGTAAATCACACAAATCACCACCTACTTGATTTTGTTGCTGTTTTGGTTCCAACAATTAAACCATCACGTATACCTTCTTCTGCAGCTACTATCCGAATACAACCAATCATCATCTTGTGTTCCTCTACCTCTTCTCCTCACAACCACTAACCATCACCATTGATAATGCATTTTATATGTTTCCTGTTTCGTTTTTCTACTTCTATTCTTGTACGAACCGATCACCACACCAAACCACCACCATCTTCTCCATGTTAAACCATCAACGAAAACCTACATAAACCACCACTATCATCGTTCTTTATTTTTGTTTCCGGGCACACCTCACAACCTAACCCTTTAGATTATTTCTGTTTCTTTGGTGATCACCAGCTACTAATGTACCTGTTACTTCATTATTTTCTTTCTTTCGATTGGCACCCAGATGAAATAGTAACAAATATACAACGATTGTTATATTGTTAATCTATTTCTATTTCTTGTTCTAACAATGAGAAAGTGTTGGCAATTCCTTGAGATGATACACGAAACCACAATGATAATTTCACGAAGGTATTGATAATAATTCAACGAAGAAGACGATGAATAGTGTACTCGATGAACTCCTATTCCTGTTTCTATTGATCAGCCATCGAAGCTTATGATATCGCTATTTTTTTTTTCTTTTGCTGATTGATCGAACCACAGACAATTAATGATACATATGGCATACGGTGTACACGATGATGATATGATAATGGTGTGAAGATGAGCTGTAAAGTTACGGCTACAAATTGATTGATCATTCGTTCCTGTTTCAAGTAATAAACCGAAATTTTTTTGTCGGCTCCTGCTTTGTGATAATACCTGGACACCGAAACTTTGTTTCTTTTATTTTTCTCGGATCAATCAAGCTATTACTGGATTGGGCAGTTTTATTGCGCCTTGATCCAACATCCGTTTTAATTTTGGGCTGTTTGTTATTTCAAAAACTGACTCAACATCAAACTAAATGCGGGTTATAAAGAAGTAGAGTAGGAATTAAAACAAAAACGATAGAGCAGAGGGATGGTTGCACGTGATGTTGAGTTAATGAGAGGTCTCGGGTTCGAACCCAGGCAAAGGCAGTTATTTTTCTTTTTGAAGCTTTTTCTTTGAGGTAGTTTTCTATTATTATTAGTATTATTATTATTATTATTATTATTATTATTATTATTATTATTATTATTATTATTATTATTATTATTATTATTATTATTATTATTATTATTATTATTATTATTATAGTTATTATTATTACTAAAATCATATTTATATTTATAAGCATTAGAAACGTTATTAACATTACTTTTTTTATAAGTATTATTACAAATATTATCATTATTATTATTAATATAATTATTAGTATTGTTATTATTAAACTTATTATTATTATTATTATTATTATTATTATTATTATTATTATTATTATTATTATTATTATCATTCTCACTAAAATTACTATTTTGTTATCACTAAATCTATCAATTTTTTCACAAATAGATACTTTTATATAAAAATACATTACACTATACTTTTATTATTAAAAAGATATTAGTTAAGTTATATCAATTAATATATAAGAATATACTAAACCTTAATATACAGTTTTTATTATTAATGATAAGTAATAGTTATATAAAACATATAAATTATGTATATTAAATTTATCTAAATAACATATAGTAATACAAGTATATTATTAATAACAAAATATATATATAATTGCTCGATTACGATTATATGTGTTAATATATATATAAATGATATAGGTTCGTGAATCCGAGGACAAGCCAGCATTGTTCAGTATCGTCGTATGAATATTTTTACTACAAAATATTGTATTGTGAGTTTCATTTGCTCCCTTTTTAAATGCTTTTGCAATATATATTTTTGGGACTGAGAATACATGCGCTATTTTTTATAAATGTTTAACGAAATAGACACAAGTACTAAAAACTACATTCTATGGTTGGATTATCGAAATCGAATATCACCCCTTTAGCTTGGTAACCTAAGAATTAGGGAACAGTACCCCTAATTGACGCGAATCCTAAAGATAGATCTATGGGCCTAAAAAACCCCATCCGAGGTACGGATGCTTTAGTACTTCAATTTTTATACAGACGAGAGGATTCTATTATACAGACGAGAGGATTCTGTTTTGGGGATTTTCTATATGCATCTTCTTAATGTCGGTTACCAGGTGTTCACCATATGAATGATTTTACCTTTATGCAGACGAGAGGATTCTGCTATGGGAATTATATTTATAAAATGAAAATCTTGTGGTCTATTAAAATTATGGAAATGAATGATTATGATAAACCTATGAACTCACCAACCTTTTGGTTGACACTTTAAAGCATGTTTATTCTCAGGTATGAAAGAAATCTTCCGCTGTGCATTTGATCATTTTAGAGATATTACTTGGAGTCATTCATGACATATTTCAAAAGACGTTGCATTTGAGTCGTTAAGTTCATCAAGATTATTGTTAAGTTAATTATATTTGGATATATTATGAAATAGTACGCATGCTGTCAACTTTCAATGTAATCAAAGTTTGTCTTTTAAAAACGAATGCAATGTTTGTAAAATGTATCATATAGAGGTCAAGTACCTAGCGATGTAACCAAATGTAATGTATTCGTCCAGATGGATTAGGACGGGTTCTTTCAGAAACAACGACTGGAGGAATCCTAACCCGAACCCTAGCTCTAACCCTAACTACAAAGGTAGTCGTCCCAGTGTAAGAGATGCTACAAGTATCACACTGGATACTGCAACGTAGTGTGTGAGAAGTGTAAAAGGACTGGACACATCGGCAGATATTGTAAGATCACCACCCCAGCTGTAAGGACAAACCCAAGTGGACCAAGGAAGTGCTATGAGTGCGGTCAGCAGGGCCATTTCAAGAATGAATGTCCTAACAAGAAGAAGGATGGCGGGCCAGCACGTGGGAGAGTCTTCAACATGAATGCCAGAGATGCCCGTGAAGATCCTGACTTGGTTACAGGTACATTCACTATCAATAACCTATTAGCTTCTATCCTATTTGATACCGGTGCCGATAGGAATTATGTATGTAGACACTTTTCCTCTAAGATAGATTGGTCGTTAGTGCCTTTGGATGAGAGTATACTTGTCGAGGTAGCCAATGGAAAACTTGAGAAAGTTGAACAAATTGGCCGATGAGGTATTATAAACTTAGCTGGTGTGGATTTTGAGATTGATTTGATACCCATTAAGTTGGGGAGTTTTGATGTGATAGTCTGAATGGACTGGTTGTCCAAGGTAAGAGCCGAAGTTATCTGTGGTGAGAAGATTCTTCGTATACCTCGCGAAGATGGTGAGTCACTGATTGTTTACGGAGATAGATGTAGCCCGAAGCTAAAACTTATTAGTTGCATGAAGGCACAAAAGGTTATGAAAAAGGGGCGTTTTGCTGTTTTGGCGCACGTGAAGAAACTAGAAACTGAGGAGAAAAGCATGGATGAAGTACGAATTGTGAACGAATTTCCCGACGTCTTTCCAGAAGAATTACCGGGATTACCCCCGCCGAGATCAGTAGAGTTTCAGATCGATCTAGTGCCAGGAGCTGCACCTGTAGCTCGCGCACCTTATCGACTTGCACCTTTCTAACTGCAAGAGTTGCAGAGCCAACTGCAGGAACTACTAGACTGTGGATTTATCTGACCGAGTTCATCGCCTTGGTGCGCACCTATTTTGTTCTTGAAGAAGAAGGACGGATCTTTCCGCATGTGTATCGATTATCGTGAACTGAACAAGTTGACGATCAAGAATCGGTATCCCCTTCCCAGGATTGACGATCTTTTCGATCAGCTGCAAGGATCCAGCGTTTACTCCAAGATCGATTTACGATCAGGTTATCACCAGTTGAGGGTGAAGGAGAGCGATGTGCTGAAGACTACGTTCCGAACCCGTTATGGTCACTATGAGTTTCTAGTGATGTCATTCGGTTTAACCAACACACCTGCCGTATTTATGGATCTCATGAATCGCGTATGCAAGCCGTACCTGGAAAAGTTCGTTATCGTTTTCATAGATGATATCCTAATCTATTCCAAAAGCGAAGAAGAACACGAGCAACATCTTCAACTCATACTTGAATTCTTGAGACAAGAGCAACTCTATGCCAAATTCTCCAAGTGTGAATTTTGGTTGAAGGAAGTCCAATTTTTGGTCATATCCTGAGCGATCAGGGTATCAAGGTTGATCCCGCTAAGATCGAAGCCATCAGCAAGTGGGAAAACCCCACTACTCCTACTCATATCCGCCAATTTTTAGGCCTCGTCGGTTACTATCGTAGATTCATCGAAGGTTTCTCTTTGATTGCGCGTCCTTTGACTGCGTTAACTCACAAGGGGAAGAAGTTCGTTTAGGAAACCGAGCAAGATTCGGCATTCCAAACCCTGAAGTAGAAGTTAACCACCGCTCCTATTCTATCCCTTCTCGAAGGTAGTGATGAGTTCATTGTGAATTGCGATGCCTCCCGACAAGGTTTTGGGTGTGTATTGATGCAACGGAATAAGATTATTGCTTACGCCTCTCGACAACTGAAGGTTCACGAGCGAAACTACACTACTCACGATCTTGAGCTTGGAGTCGTTGTCTTTGCACTCAAACTGTGGAGACATTATCTGTATGGAACCAAGAGTACTATCTTCACCGATCACAAGAGCCTCCAACACATATTCGATCAGAAGCAATTGAATATGCGACAGCTACGGTGGATCGATACGTTGAACGACTACGATTTTGAACTTCGTTACCACCCTGTCAAGGAAAATGTTGTAGCTGATGCTTTGAGCCGAAAGGAAATAATGGTACCCCTTCGTGTTCGAGCCTTGAACATCACCATTCACACGAATCTCAATAGCTAAATCCGTGTAGCCCAAGAGGAAGCTTTCAAGGAGGAGAATATTGCTCAAGAACACTTGAACATTCACGTTTCTCGATTCGAGGTCAAGGAGACTTTACTTCGATACTTTGCTGGAAGAATCAGGGTGCCTAGTTATGCAGATTTATGAAGCTTAATTCTAAATGAAGCCCACAAGTCAAGGTATTCGATTCATCCAGGAGCTGGTAAGATGTACCATGACCTCAAGGTTCAATATTGGTGGCCAAACCTCAAGAAGGATGTTGCGACTTACGTCGAAAAATGTTTAACTTGTTCTAAGATCAAAGCCGAATATCAGAGGCCATCCGGATTACTTCAGCAACCCGAAATCCTGCAATGGAAGTGGGAAGGAATAACAATGGACTTTGTGACGCCCCGTCCTAATCCATCCGAACGAAGTCCATACCGATTATAAACGATTCACAACAGTTGATTACATCGTGAGGTACTTGACCTCTATATGATACATTTTACAAACATTGCATTCGTTTTTGAAAAGACAAACTTTCATTTCATCGAAAGTTGACATGCTTGCATACCATTTCATAATATATCCAACTATAATTGACTTGATAATAATCTTGATGAACTCGACGACTCGAATACAACATCTTTTGAAATATGCCATGAATGACTCCAAGTAATATCTATAAAATGAGCAAATACACAGCGGAAGATTTCTTTCGTACCTGAGAATAAACATGCTTTAAAGTGTCAACCAAAAGGTTGGTGAGTTCATTAGTTTAACATAAATAATCATTCCATAATTTTAATAGACCACAAGATTTCATATTTCCATTTCTCACAAACATATGTCCCATGCATAGAGACAAAAATATCATTCATATGGATTTAACACCTGGTAACCGACATTCACAATATGCATATAAGAATATCCCCATCATTCCGGGATCCTCCTTCGGACATGATATAAATTTTGAAGTACTAAAGCATCCGGTACTTTGGATGGGGCTTGTTGGGCCCGATAGATCTATCTTTAGAGTTCGCGTCAATTAGGGTGTCTGTTCCCTAATTCTTAGATTACCAGACTTAATAAAAAGGGTATATTCGATTAGATAATCCAACCATAGAATGTAGTTTCGATTACTTATGTCTATTTCGTAAAACAATTATAAAAGCAGCGCATGTATTCTCAGTCCCAAAAATGTATATTGCAAAAACATTTAAAAAGGGATTAATGAAACTCACGCATATAAATATTGTAAAACAGTTAATAAAGCATTTGCATGTATTCTCAGCCCAAAAATGTAATGAGTAAAAAAGGGAATAATGAAACTCACACATATAATTATTTTAAAACAGTTAATAAAACATTTGCATGTATTCTCAGCCCAAAAACGTAAAGAGTAAAAAGGGTAAATAAAACTCACCATAATGTATTTTGTAGTAAAAATACATATGACAATATTGAACAATGCAGGGTTGGCCTCGGATTCACGAACATATATCATTTGTATATTTATATATTAACACATATAATTGTAATTGAACAATGTTGTATATATATATAAAATATTATTAAATTGTAACTTATGGTTATAGATATATAATGTGTTGAATTTAATATTTATATATGTGTTTGTTATTACTTAAATTATTTTTATACACAATATGTAATTTAGTTATTATTACAGTTATTAATATTTCATATGAAAATATAGTATGTAATATACTTTTTACATATAAGTCTCTTTCGTTTGTAAAATTAATATTTATAATACTATTAAGGTAAAGATATTAATACCTATGATAAAAATGATAGTTTTACTAATATTGATTCTCTTAATAATAATATAGTTGTAAAAATAATAATTTTTAATAATAATACTAATAATGGTAATGATAATATTAATAATAGTAGTACTTATGTTAATAGTGATAATAATAATAATTATAGAAATATCTATTTTGTTAATTATGGTTATAAGTTTAATTATAACCATTCTAGTAATCATATTAATAATAATAATAATAATAATAGTTATACTAGTAGTAAAATGTTAAAGTTATAGTTTAAATGATATTAGTAAATACATTAGTAATAATGATATTCATGTTTGTATCTATAAATGGATTTGTATCATAAATCATATATTTGTAGTAACACTTATCTTAATATTTATAATACTAATGATAGTAATAATAATAAATATAATAATGATAATAATAATAATAAAATTTATAATTATGATAATAATAATAACTACATTACTAGTAATATTAATCATCACAACAATGGTAATAATAATCCAAATAATAATAATAATCTTTAAGAAAATGAGACTACCTTTATAAAGTTTGTAAAAAAAATAATGCCTCTAACCGGGTTCGAACCCGTGACCTCACGTTCACCCCTCAAGTACCCAGCCATTCTGCTGACTCGTCATATCTGTTTTAATTTACTCTCTGATTCTTTTAACCTTAATATAATTTGGTTCTTTCTTTTTCATCTCCTCAGAACTGTAATCAACCATAACCACGATCGACTAAACTTCTAAACTGATCATAATACGAATTATGTGTTGTTTTTCAGAACATTACATCAACAGAAAATGATTCCTAAACAACGTTTGAATCCATTAAATCAAATACTTTAAGAAACTGATGTAACAGAACCTTTTGACCCGTTATGAACTCTAAATCACTTTCGACTTTTAAAGATGTTTTAGGTCACGATTCCAACATGAAAAAGACTCTAGGGGTTTATTAAAAACTATCTAGACTATCAATTACAATTAAAACATCATCTAAGTCACGAATTTGAATTCACAAGAAACTGTTGACTTTTGTTTTAAAAGTTTGACTTCGAAAATTCGACCTTAATTTGATAAATTGGATCTTACCACTTTCCAGATAGTTTTAGCAAAAGATTTACAACAACACTGCACTTTTAACTTTTGAAATTCATTAAGTATTCGAGTTAATTGAAAAATGGAATAGAAACAGAGATAGTCGACCTGGTACAGCTTGTTCTTCGTTTTTAATAAAAAAAAGTTGAATTGATTATAATTGAATATTGATAATGGTAGTGGAAAGAATTTGGGATGTCTCCTTTATAACTGAATCGATTGGGTATATACATAAATACATGGGTGTTCAGTTTCTTAATCAGATAAAAGAAGAAGGAAAAAAAATAACTATATCAAATAGAGAAAGTGGAAACAATATGTCACTGAATTTGTCTGGATACTGAATTTGATTTGTTGCGTGATTCAGTTTAGAGACCGTAGTACAAATCAGATACAGAGGGATAACGATTGTTAACAACTCCATTTTTTTTTTCACTTATTAGATTATAGGTAATTATGAATAATAATAATCCTATTAATATTATTAACAAATACTAATAATGATAATAGTATTGATAATTGTTAATAATAAAAATGTTAATAATGATATTAATAATAGTAATAATAATATTTATAAAGATAATAATACTATGTTAATATAAATAAGAATAATGGTAACAATAATAAAACTAATGATAATTTCCAAAATAATAATAATATTATTATTAATAATACTAACAATAATACTAATTTTAAAAATTTTTAATATGATAATAATATTATTAATAGTATTAGTATAATAATTCATACATATCATGTTTCATTTTTAAATCATAATACTATCATTACAGATATTAATACTAATGGTTATAAAAATAATGAAATACTAATAATCGTATTAATAACTACATTTTAAATTATATTATATACTATTAATTATATATCATCATATAACATATAATAACTTTTCTTTGAATATTTATTATTTATAAATTTTATTACAATATACATATAATAATAACTATACATAGAGATCATATATATATATATATATATATATATATATATATATATATATATATAAATTCATTTTAAATTACCCTTAATTATTTCGTACATTATTTTTACATATTTACTTCTAGTGTTGAAAATTATATTTTTATTATTTTCAATTATCATATATACCTACATCTATATATTTAATTACAAACATTTGTTCGTGAATCATCGGGAATGGTCAAAGGGCAAATGCATTCATGTAATCTATTCCAAAAATTTAAGACTCAGCTTTACAGACTTTGCTTATCGTGTCGAATCATATTGAGATTAGGTTTAATTTTGGTCGAAAATTTCCGGGTCGTCACAGTACCTACCCGTTAAAGAAATTTCGTCCCGAAATTTGAGTGAGATGGTCATGGCTAACAATAAAAATGTTTTCATGACGCATATAAGTTGATAAGTAGAGTTTTATTACCATTGAATAATAATGATAAAATAATTCGATTATTCGAAGAGTTAGAATGAAGTTAGCACAAAAGAGTGAATTCTAGAAATAAAGTTTCGTCTTAACTTTTGACGTTGTCTTAGTTGAATTCCGGAATTCAAGGGATTTAAAGAAAATATTGAAAATCTATAAGATCTAATTCTTCGGGATTTATGGGAAATAAGATCTCTATTATTAAATGCGATCATCTGTCTTGATTGCTTTGTCTGATATTTCTCTATAAATTCACCCTCTTTGTTTCCTTATTTCCATAACTCGATTTGACTTGTCAAATTATCAGAAGTCACGAGAAAAGATAGAACTATCAAGAAAATATGCTCTTGATATGTTTATAGATTAGATAGAATGTAAGAGTCGTGTAACATGGCACATGATGATGGTACTGAGAATCATCTCGTTTCATTAGAAACTCAACATGACTTACTGTAATATAATCACGTTGATCAAGTGTTATTATATTATACTAACTCATGCTTCAGTTCCCAACACTACTAAAAAAACATTCATATTTTAAATTCGAATTTTTCAGAAATTTAGAAACTAAAATGGTTTCCTTTATAATGTAATATAGATAGCAGGAAGAGATAAATAATTTCGAACAAGAATATTTATGAAAATATCCTCAGAAATATCAAAGATATTTATGATGATATTTTGGAATTTCTAAGTTCGAAGGTTGATGAAGAAAGATTTTCCGCAAGATTTTAACATGACTTCGGAGTAGGATATTCACTGAAGATTTCATCGGATACAGAATCATCTGGATTCTTTATGTACAAGTTTAGCCCTTGTGATTTGTCCACGGCCTCCTTCATGGTTTGCTCAATCCGTTTTCTAGTTCCAAATTTTCCGAGCTTTGCCAACATACTATTCCTTATTATCAAACTTTTGGCCATTTAGAACATCTATAATTTTGCTGTTTCCTTTGCATTTAATGCTACCATTTCTGAATCATCGGTTATCAATCCGAGGTGATTTTAAGAGAATTTCTTTTTTTTTAGATGATTAAACGCTTATGGTAATACGGTGGAATATAAAAGGTTCCCCGGTAACAATAAAAGAGTACGCATATATATCGAGATAATAATGTGGTTGATTCGAACGAAGAGTCGAAGTTGTCTTGCTGGAGCTGTGACAAAGTTGGCTAATTTGAAAAAGAATTGCAAACTTATTTTCGGTAATAACAAAGCCAATGAATCACGGATTTGTGTTAATCTGCTACTTAGGTTCCGGAAGTTTTCAGATACATGACTATATGCATCAATCTTTTCTTCTGTAGATGAAGTGCGGTTGGTTCATCCTCTCGATTGAGGTGTTTTCAAGAATCATGAAAGGTTTGAATGAAGATTGTAATCATCAAGATACAAATGAGGTTTAAGATGAAATCAAGTGGCAAACTTGAAGAATTGTTTAGTTTCATATGTTATAGTCAATATTTTAATTCATTTTAATTGTCCAATGTTGGTAGTCCACAGTTGATAGTCTACAGTTAGCAATTCAATAATTCATATATAGTTTAATATATAATATTCGAATTAATTAATACGTATCGTGACCCGTATTCGTCTCAGACTCAATCACAACTCAAAGTATATATGTTATTATAGAATCAACCTCAACCCTGTATAGAGAACTCGATCATTACTGCATATAGAGTGTCTATGGTGATTCCAAATAATATATATAGATGCGTCGATATAATATGTCAAAACTTTGTATACATGTCCCGATATTTAAAGTGCGTAAACTAAATAACAGAAATTAAATGACGATAAATAAAGTGCGTAAAGTAAATGACAGAAATTAAATGACGATAAATAAAATTTCGAGAATATAAATTGCGATAATTAAATTGCGGTAAATAAAATGTAATCAGTTAGCTAGGAACAATTAGTTAGGAACAGTTAGCGTGGATTCTTAACAAAATTTCTCATAGTTAAATTGTTTGTTTCTAAATTTTTGTTTTTATTTTGTCCAATGTTTTCTTCATTATGCCACTTGTCGGATTCTGATAGGTCAAAATCCAAATATGAAATTTGAATGGAAATGGTTATTCTGTGGTGAACGGATACGTATATCTATGGATGTAAGTAGGATAGTAAATGACTGTTGAAACAGATTTGAAAAATGTACAATGTAACTTATTAATGTGATATTTAAATATTCCTCAGGTATTACCTACCCGTTAAAATATTTTCACCATTAACAGTTTGTACAAGAGAATTTTTAATTACAATCTTTATGAAAACATATATACATATATATTTTCTTCAAATGTATTCATGGATTTAATGAGTTAATATAATATTAAACTCATTTGCTTTTCGGTTGGAACTAGAATAAATAATCTCCAAAACTTTAGAGATTACATATTCGCCATGTCGAACGAAGATAATTGAGGTAGAACGATACGTAGAACGAAGATCATACTCAAAGTACAGATGATGATATTGAAGCATGGATTGTTGATGGTACTGTTGGTGTCGGTGATGTTGTTGAAGCTGGTACATTTTGCACCATATTCTCCGAATTGATTATTCGAGCGCGAAGTTCGTTGACTTATTACTCCAGGATGATTGTCGGTCGGAACGAGCGGATGAATAAGGTTCAGAATTGTGGATAGAATATAATCTTGTCGAGTTACCCTGGAAATGAGACTAAAAATGGTGTCTCGAACAGGTTCGCCGGTAAACGCTTCAGGTTCATTGTCAAGAGGTGAATTCGGTTAGTGGAAGGGATTGCCTTCTGCGCGTTTCCATTAATTAAGTCGACTACGAACCCATCAGATGAATTGATAATGGCTGATTGGTTGATTCATGCTGGTGACGCTGTTTTCGAAGCTTAGGTGAACATCTATGTCGGAATAGCTGTCGGAATAACTATCAGAATAGCTTATCGGAATCTGAGGGACTCGAACTGGTTGCAGGATTCATCTCGTACGATCAGATGAAGGATTTTCGATAAGAAATAGATTATAGGATGTAGATTAGTACCCTGCGATACATGATTTACATATGCATATATAATACTAAAATCCCATAAGTTACGGAGGAATCTACGAAAGCTGTCAGGCAAAGGTAACAATAACAGATACACTAAGATATGAATTAGCAGATATGTTAAGATATGAATTTTGTCTATACACTAATCATGCAATCAATGCAATAAAATGTGTCTAGACTAAGGATGATAAGCAAGTGATTCCCTAAGAATGATAAGCAGGAATTTTCGACACGAAATGATAAGCAAAACTTTTGACATGCAGACACGGTCGGAGTCCAGACTCAATAATTCATCCTAACGACTTATCAGTTAGACACACTAATGCAGACCTGGTTCGCTAAGACCACCGCTCTGATACCAACTGTGACGCCCCGTCCTAATCCATCGGGACGAAGTCTATACCGATTATAAACGATTCACAACAGTTGATTACATCACGAGGTACTTGACCTCTATATGATACATTTTACAAACATTGCATTCGTTTTTGAAAAGACAAACTTTCATTTCATCGAAAGTTGACATGCTTGCATACCATTTCATAATATATCCAACTATAATTGACTTGATAATAATCTTGATGAACTCGACGACTCGAATACAACATCTTTTGAAATATGCCATGAATGACTCCAAGTAATATCTATAAAATGAGCAAATACACAGCGGAAGATTTCTTTCGTACCTGAGAATAAACATGCTTTAAAGTGTCAACCAAAAGGTTGGTGAGTTCATTAGTTTAACATAAATAATCATTCCATAATTTTAATAGACCACAAGATTTCATATTTCCATTTCTCATAAACATATGTCCCATGCATAGAGACAAAAATATCATTCATATGGATTTAACACCTGGTAACCGACATTCACAATATGCATATAAGAATATCCCCATCATTCCGGGATCCTCCTTCGGACATGAAATAAATTTCGAAGTACTAAAGCATCCAGTACTTTGGATGGGGCTTGTTGGGCCCGATAGATCTATCTTTAGAGTTCGCGTCAATTAGGGTGTCTGTTCCCTAATTCTTAGATTACCAGACTTAATAAAAAGGGCATATTCGATTAGATAATCCAACCATAGAATGTAGTTTCGATTACTTATGTCTATTTCGTAAAACAATTATAAAAGCAGCGCATGTATTCTCAGTCCCAAAAATGTATATTGCAAAAACATTTAAAAAGGGATTAATGAAACTCACGCATATAAATATTGTAAAATAGTTAATAAAGCATTTGCATGTATTCTCAGCCCAAAAATGTAATGAGTAAAAAAGGGAATAATGAAACTCACGCATATAATTATTGTAAAACAGTTAATAAAACATTTGCATGTATTCTCAGCCCAAAAACGTAAAGAGTAAAAAGGGCAAATAAAACTCACCATACTGTATTTTGTAGTAAAAATACATATGACAATATTGAACAATGCAGAGTTGGCCTCGGATTCACGAACCTATATCATTTGTATATTTATATATTAACACATATAATTGTAATTGAACAATGTTGTATATATATATATAAAATATTATTAAATTGTAACTTATGGTTATAGATATATAATGTGTTGAATTTAATATTTATATATGTGTTTGTTATTACTTAAATTATTTTTATACACAATATGTAATTTAGTTATTATTACAGTTATTAATATTTCATATGAAAATATAGTATGTAATATACTTTTTACATATAAGTCTCTTTCGTTTGTAAAATTAATATTTATAATACTATTAAGGTAAAGATATTAATACCTATGATAAAAATGATAGTTTTACTAATATTGATTCTCTTAATAATAATATAGTTGTAAAAATAATAATTTTTAATAATAATACTAATAATGGTAATGATAATATTAATAATAGTAGTACTTATGTTAATAGTGATAATAATAATAATTATAGAAATATCTATTTTGTTAATTATGGTTATAAGTTTAATTATAACCATTCTAGTAATCATATTAATAATAATAATAATAATAATAATAATAGTTATACTAGTAGTAAAATGTTAAAGTTATAGTTTAAATGATATTAGTAAATACATTAGTAATAATGATATTCATGTTTGTATCTATAAATGGATTTGTATCATAAATCATATATTTGTAGTAACACTTATCTTAATATTTATAATACTAATGATAGTAATAATAATAATAAATATAATAATGATAATAATAATAATAAAATTTATAATTATGATAATAATAATAACTACATTACTAGTAATATTAATCATCACAACAATGGTAATAATAATCCAAATAATAATAATAATCTTTAAGAAAATGAGACTACCTTTATAAAGCTTGAAAAAAAAATAATGCCTCTAGCCGGGTTCGAACCCGTGACCTCACGTTCACCCCTCAAGTACCCAGCCATTCTGCTGACTCGTCATATCTGTTTTAATTTACTCTCTGATTCTTTTAACCTTAATATAATCTGGTTCTTTCTTTTTCATCTCCTCAGAACTGTAATCAACCATAACCACGATTGACTAAACTTCTAAACTGATCATAATACGAATTATGTGTTGTTTTTCAGAACATTACATCAACAGAAAATGATTCCTAAACAACGTTTGAATCCATTAAATCAAATACTTTAAGAAACTGATGTAATAGAACCTTTTGACCCGTTATGAACTCTAAATCACTTTTGACTTTTAAAGATGTTTTAGGTCACGATTCCAACATGAAAAAGACTCTAGGGGTTTATTAAAAACTATCTGGACTATCAATTACAAATAAAACATCATCTAAGTCACGAATTTGAATTCACAAGAAACTGTTGACTTTTGTTTTAAAAGTTTGACTTCGAAAATTCGACCTTAATTTGATAAATTGGATCTTACCACTTTCCAGATAGTTTTAGCAAAAGATTTACAACAACACTGCACTTTTAACTTTTGAAATTCATTAAGTATTCGAGCTAATTGAAAAATGGAATAGAAACAGAGATAGTCGACCTGGTACAGCTTGTTCTTCATTTTTAATAAAAAAAAATTGAATTGATTATAATTGAATATTGATAATGGTAGTGGAAAGAATTTGGGATGTCTCCTTTATAACTGAATCAATTGGGTATATACATAAATACGTGGGTGTTCAATTTCTTAATCAGATAAAAGAAGAAGGAAAAAAAATAATTAATCAAATAGAGAAAGTGGAAACAATATGTCACTGAATTTGTCTGGATACTGAATTTGATTTGTTGCGTGATTCAGTTTAGAGACCGTAGTACAAATCAGATACAGAGGGATAACGATTGTTAACAACTCCATTTTTTTTTCACTTATTAGATTATAGGTAATTATGAATAATAATAATCCTATTAATATTATTAACAAATACTAATAATGATAATAGTATTGATAATTGTTAATAATAAAAATGTTAATAATGATATTAATAATAGTAATAATAATATTTATAAAGATAATAATACTATGATAATATAAATAAGAATAATGGTAACAATAATAAAACTAATGATAATTTCCAAAATAATAATAATATTATTATTAATAATACTAACAATAATACTAATTTTAAAAATTTTTAATATGATAATAATATTATTAATAGTATTAGTATAATAATTCATACATATCATGTTTCATTTTTAAATCATAATACTATCATTACAGATATTAATACTAATGGTTATGAAAATAATGAAATACTAATAATCGTATTAATAACTACATTTTAAATTATATTATATACTATTAATTATATATCATCATATAACATATAATAACTTTTCTTTGAATATTTATTATTTATAAATTTTGTTACAATATACATATAATAATAACTATACATAGAGATCATATATATATATATATATATATATATATATATATATATATATATATATATATATAAATTCATTTTAAATTACCCTTAATTATTTCGTACATTATTTTTACATATTTAATTCTAGTGTTGAAAATTATATTTTTATTATTTTCAATTATCATATATACCTACATCTATATATTTAATTACAAACATTTGTTCGTGAATCATCGGGAATGGTCAAAGGGCAAATGCATTCATGTAATCTATTCCAAAAATTTAAGACTTAGCTTTACAGACTTTGCTTATCGTGTCGAATCATATTGAGATTAGGTTTAATTTTGGTCGAAAATTTCCGGGTCGTCACAGACTTCATCACGAAGCTACCGTATACGGTAGGCGGTTATGATACCATCTGGGTTATCGTTGACCGTCTTACCAAATCTGCACACTTCCTAGCCATGAAGGAAACTGATACGATGGAGAAACTCGCGCAATTATACATAAAGGAAGTTGTATCTAGACACGGTGTACCCTTATCGATTATTTCAGACCGAGACGCCCGTTTCGCTTCTAGATTCTGGCTTTCTTTGCAAGAAGCTTTGGGAACACGTTTGGATATGAGTACTGCGTATCACCCGCAAACCGACGGACAGAGCAAACGCACGATTCAAACCCTATAGGACATGTTGCATGCTTGTGTAATTGATTTTAGAAAGGCTTGGGGAAGCACTTTCCGCTAGCTGAATTCTCTTACAACGATAGCTATCACACAAGCATTAGGGCCGCACCTTTCGAAGCCTTGTATGGACGCATATGTCGTTCTCCTATCTATTGGGCCGAAGTAGGTGAAAAGCAACTTAGTAGACCCGAACTCGTCCATGAAACTACCGATAAGATTGTCCAAATTCAAGCGAGGCTCAAGATGGCCCGTGATCTTCAAAAGAGCTATGCCGATCTTAAGCGTAAAGATCGCGAATTTCAAGTGGGTGACCGAGTGGTGTTGAAAGTCGCACCTTGGAAAGGTGTAATCCGTTTCGGAAAGCGTGGGAAGCTAAATCTGCGATATATTGGTCCTTTTGAAGTCTTGGAGCGTGTTGGACCTGTTGCTTACCGTTTGGATCTTCCGACTCAGTTGAGTGCTGTTCATCCCACTTTTCACGTGTCGAATCTGAAGAAATGTCTTGCTGAACCAGAACTTTTCATACCACTTGAGGAGCTTACGATTGATGACAAACTTCACTTCGTGGAAGAGCCTGTTGAAATTATGGACCGTGAGGTCAAAACCTTGAAACGCAACAAGATTCCAATTGTTCGAGTTCGTTGGAATGCTAAACGAGGATCTGAGTTTACTTGGGAGTGAGAGGGTCAGATAATGCAGAAGTATCCTCACTTCTTCACAACTCTACCGTCTACCTCAGCTTAAAATTTCGGGATGAAATTTTCATTAACAGGTGGGTAATGTAACGACCCGACTTTTTCGACTTGCTTTTGTGCTTGTTACTTTCTGCGAAACTGTGTATTTGTGCGTACTGAGCTATATTATATTCCGGGATGTTATTTCATGAATAATTACCTTCGTTTATACCATACAACGTGGCATTAAGTACCTAGTTACTTAATTTGATCCTCGAATGCTCTTACTACCGTTAGTGTCACTCGACGTTGAGATCGAGCTATATGTATTTTGGTACACGTTTAACTTTGGTCGTAATTGGAATATTACGACTACGAAATACTAATTGTTATTTTCTAATAACAATTACTTGGGCTTTTGGTTGCTTAATTACGCTTAGTAATTTATTTATGCTCACTAGTTAGTCTTGTTGGACTTTCTACCTTGTTGGACTCAAGCCCACCCTACTCTAGCTAATGGACTATTTAATTAGCTCAATTTTAATAAGTTTATGACCCATATAAATGTAAGACAAATGCCCATTTATTAAAGGGAACATACTAGCATTTTTGTTAACTATAATCACAATTGTTGCATGGGATCCCAACATAAGCACCAACTTTAGACAACCATTAACCAAAAAGCAAAAGTTTGTCTCCCTTGTCCCCCCCAAACCCCACGACCACCACCACCATACCACCTCCTATAAATACCATGCTAATTCCTCACATTTCACACTTGATTTCATTCACAAATTACACACACTCTCTAATTCTCTCTCTAGTCTTT
Source organism: Rutidosis leptorrhynchoides (assembly GCF_046630445.1). Taxonomy (NCBI): domain Eukaryota; kingdom Viridiplantae; phylum Streptophyta; class Magnoliopsida; order Asterales; family Asteraceae; genus Rutidosis; species Rutidosis leptorrhynchoides. The sequence continues at coordinate 319,659,858 of NC_092342.1, forward strand.
CTCACTCTAAAAAGTGTAAGTTTTAAATTTTCTTTCTCTTCTTCTTCCCTTCATATCCACGACATCATCATCATTATTTAAAGGATCTAGCTTTTTAGCTTTTGATCTTGTTATATCTTGTAGATTCAAACTTGGGTTTGAATCCTTCATGAACATGAAAGATTCAAGCTTTCTAGCTTTGAATCTTCATTTACTTGTTAGATCTAGCTTATGATTTCTTTATTTGGTTATAAAGATCAAAACTTATGTTTATGATCTTCATGTAACTTGAAGATCCAGTCTTTTGCTATAAGGATCTTCAAGAACACTAAAGATCCAAGCTTTCTAGCTTAGGGTTTCATTATTTTGTTAAAGATCTTAGCTTTTTAGCATATGGTCTCATTACTTTCATTAGATCTTAGCTTTCTAGCTTATGGTCTCATTAATCTTGTAAAGATCCAAGCTTTCTAGCTTAGGGTTTTCTTAATACTTGAGATCTAAGTTATTATTGTAGATCTCACTTACTTAGAACCTTTTTGTGTTTGTTGTGATGATAAAGATCAAGTCTTCATCATCACATATGATGGAGATGCATAAACTTGTGTAAAAAGGACAAAGGTTGAAGCTTTATTGGATTTATGCAATAAAGAGGCAATCTTGATATTCAAAACTTGTAGAATGATAGATTTTACTCTTAGTTGTGTGTTGATGGTTCAAACTTAGTCAAAGTGATGCTAAAACATCAAAGTGTTGTACACTTGAAGCTTACACGTATCAAGGATGAGAACCGTGATGAGCATCAAGCACCAAGAAACCCACCGGAGCACTTGTTTGCTATTTCTCGGAGTCTTATCAGCCTCCTGGACTTCTGGAAAATTTATTTTCAGATAGTTCGTTTCGATTAGATGACTTTTTGTTTAGGCCTCGCCTAAATCCGATATACGGTTTAGGATTTATAGCCTTCCGAAAGTCACTACGCCTTTGTAACGACGTGCTGAAAATTCTGACCTACTCGCACTTAAACCGTCGCCACGGTCAAACGAAGATGAGTTAGTTTCTGAAAATTGGACATCTGTTAGAGGACTCACATACGGAGCCTTGGCCATTGAGTTCGTTTTGCATAGAGGTCGTAGCAGCTGTCCGAAGTCAGCGTTTTGTTTCGATCTCTATTTTTGATGAGAACTTAGTTTATCTTTTACGAATGATGACGATGATGATGTCTAGGACTTTACTTACCTACTTTTAAACCTTTTGGGACAACATACAGACTTAGTGACCGTTGACTTAGGTTGACGACCTTTCGAACCGACATACTACCTGCATACTTTTCATATTGACTTTTACTGCTTATTCACTGTGGGTTATAGCTTCCCTTTTTACTTTACTATTTTTGGGACTGAGAATACATGCGCTTTTTATGTTTTACATACTAGACACGATGTGACGATCGCTCCAAATCCATATGGACGAACACGTCATTCATTGATTTCATTACGAGGTATTTGACCTCTATGTGATACGTTTTGTAACATTGCATTCGTTTGAAAAGGTATTTCATAAATGAATATATAAATTCCAGGTTTTTTTACATCTGATGATTCCTACGTATAGACAATCACCATTTAAATGGTTTACAATAATACATCTGTTGACAATACAGTCAAAATAAGATACATGGTAATGGTTTGATGAATGCAAGTTTCTTGTATATAGCATGTATGACTCCAAGCACATAACTTGTATCACGTATGAGCAAACAGCGGAAGACTTCTAGAAACCTGAGAATAAACATGCTTCAAGTGTCAACACAAAGGTTGGTGAGTTCATAGTTTTAATATTACACATAATCCGTATATCAATGTGGATTACAAAAGTTCAGTTGTTTCATTCAAAACGTTTATCATTATGTTTTAAATAAAAGGTGGACCACAAGATTTCAGTTGTTTCATCCGAAACGTTTATCAATCGGTTCTACAAAATTGAGCACCCTGGTAACTAAACTTTAACATTTATATAATTTGTACCCTCTGTATAATCATCTTAATAATACACGCAAACCAACGTGTACGCTTCTCAAATAGCATACGTCCGTTAAAAGGCTAGCGCTCTAGCTCGAACGGGGATGTCAAGCCCTATGGATCCATATACTACTACTCGCGCCCACCAGTTCTTATAACTGGCAGTTACTAGTTACCAAAGTTAAGGGATTTTCGGTTCAAACTCAGTGTAGAATTTAGTATGTACTTGTATCCATTGCGTTTAAAATAAAGTGCATGTATTCTCAGCCCAAAAATATATTGCAAAAGCAATTAAAAAGGGATCAATGAAACTCACGCATATAAATATTGTATATCGGTTAATAAAGCATTTGCATGTATTCTCAGCCCAAAAATGTAGAGAGTAAAAGGGATCTTATGAAACTCACGCATATAAATATTGTATATCGGTTAATAAAGCATTTGCATGTATTCGCAGTTAAAAATATATTTCAAAAGCATTTAATAAAGCAGTTGTAAAAATAGCGCATGTATTCTCAGTCCCAAAAATATAAAGAGTAAAAGGGAATCAAATGAACTCACTGTTTAATATTGATATACAATATTGCAGGAAAGCACGTAGACGCATCGGAGATGATAAACACGAGGTTTGATTCAGAAAAAAAATACCCCCGAACATTACCCATAACCTCCTTGGCAATAACCCATAATTTCCTTAGCTCTAGCTTGCTCGAAAACTCATTTTGAAAATTACTTAGACAGCACTCCGTCGTAATATTTGATGTACATTATTATTTTTGTATCGCAAAAATAATAACACTAATAATAAAAAAAAATAATAAGATTAATAATAATCTTATTAACAATAATAATAATAATAATAATAATAATAATAATAATAATAATATAAATAATAAATAAAATAAATAAGGAGTAATATGTATGTGTGTGTTTTTTTTTTCTTTCTTTACTCGGCAGAAAATGTTGCAATTTATAGAACCTGGCCTGAAATCTGGAGTCATGCGACTCGCATGGAAATGGCCTTCTGGCCATGCGACTCGCATGAGGACCAGGGACAGCTCACATTGTTTTGGCTCCTAGCTTGTCGACATAATATAAAATAAATATAAATATATAAATAATTAATATAATTATTTATATATTATATTTTATTCTTGTGCATAGTAGACTTGTAATTTTTGTTCCGATAAGTCGTACGTCATCACTCGACTTATGTCCCGGTTCCGGTTTCTCGAACGCATTTTCGTACGCTTAGAAAACTTGCATTTTACATTTCGTGACACGTACCTTTGTCAAAATATAGCCTTAAATTATCCCTTAATTATATCACTCAAAGTGTATCTTAAACTTTCGAGTGTTTTGGTCATTTACTTCTATAAATCATCGTCTCGCTATTTGTTAAAACACATTTTTATAATAGTGTTTTACTGTAGCAAAGTTACTGTAGCAAAGTCAAATTTTACTGTAGCAATTCACTGTAGCAAAGTCAATTTCACTGTAGCAAATAGTGATTTTCGAAAACACTGTAGCATTTTGAGTAATGTGGCAATTTGAAAACACTGTAACAAATTAGTGTTTAACTGGTTCATCTTAAACGCTTTAGTTAACTTAACTAAATATCAATTGAATCAATAAACGAATGTTACTATCGTTTATTATATATATGTATATATCTTTTTAATATACATAAATCAGTTTTTAAATACACATTGGAAGTTATTTATAAATAAATTTTAATAATAAATATTTCAACTTATCATATACATTCGAATAGATATTTAAACCAATAAGTTTAATGTACGGTATCAAACAATTAATACATTGTTACCTTTTCATGTTATAGTATATATGTATCTATTTACATATAATTGTTCGCGAATCGTCGAAAACAACCGAAGGGTATTTAAATATATAAAAGTAATTCAAAAATTTTGAGATTCAGTTTTACAGACTTTGCTTATCGTGTCGGAAATGTTAATCATACAAAGATTAAGTTTAAATTTAGTCGAAATTTCTGGGTCATCACACACGAGTACTTAAACTTTATATATGTGTAACGACCCAACCCGTTATCCATCCAAAAACGTGCTATAATTTTTTTTTTTAACACAGTTCATCTGGACGGCGTCCAGTCATCTGGACGGCGTCCAGTTATCTGGACGGCGTCCAGTTGTGAAGACCAGGACGGTGTCCAAGCCTTTTGGACGGCGTCCAAATGTACTAAAAGTTCCTGATCAGTTTGTCAAAGTTACGCGGGTGGAAAATCCGCTTCCCGACACTTTTAAACGAAAACACTTTCACAATATGTCAATACTAATTAAACTAAGAGTTTTCCACAATAAAACCGAGTTTTACAACACCGGGCCCATATCGACCCAAAATACCAGAAGTGACCATTTCGACCCATTTTAGTTTATACAAAACATAGATCGAGCATGGTGATTGGGGATACGCTACCCAATCCTAATCAAATCCAAAAGCACGTCTTCTAAGCAACTACGCAAGTCCACTAGTTCCCACGCTTACTCGAGCCACCGCATCCATGCAAATCTATAAAAATGTAAACAACGAGAGGGTAAGCCAAAGCTTAGTGAGTGAGAATATACTACATACATATATATGCATAAAATGTACACACCACATAAGTAATCAAATAACGCATACCGGAGCATCCAAGCATAAAGGCAAGCTAAGCTAAGCATACCGTACGATCACTAAGCATCAAGCTAATAATAACAACAAATATAAGTTCACCAACGACGATGTGAACAACGCCAATAATCTACACCCAGAGGGTTAGCTACAACACAACAATACGACAATATATAAACAATAAAGCGTACAACGCCCAAGGTTAACCCCTTAACCCAATACCAAAAGTCAATTACCACAACACCAAGATGAAGATTGCCCGAACTACACGAGCCTTAGTAAATCCGCATCCACACGAGATTACTATCTTTAATATCATTACAACATCGAGGTTGGTCGAACTACATGAGCCTTAGTGAATCCGCAACCACACGAGATCACTACCTCAATAAGATGACCGAACTACACGAGTCATCGTGAATCCGAACTACACGAGACTCACTTTCTCAATATGATGACCGAAACGACATGCGTCTCCGTGAATCCGCATCCACACGTGGTCCACTTCTCCAATCACAACTCAATACCAACCCTTCGCCATTGGGGTTGTATAAACCACATCACAAGCATATGTGATATCGTACACACAAAATGTGCACCTCACCAAAGGTGGTCAACCAAAACGCACAACCGTGCCAATTGGACATATACGCAAGTCCATCAAATCAACATATATGCACTACTACATTCCGGCACAAAAAGACGTGTAGAAAATGCTTTTTAGATGTGTTGAACAACACATCTACATGTGACGGCTTCAATTGAGTGGTGATATTTAGTCGGTTCATGGAACACGTCTAAAAAACTCAATTAGACGTGTTCCTCCTTTTTTGTCAATTAGACGTGTTCCTTGAACACGTCTAATTGATTAAATTAACACGTCTAATTGTTAATTAACACATCTAATTGATTTATTTAGACGTGTTCCCGATATCAATTAGACGTGTTCCCGGGTAAATGTTAACCCTGGTTAAAATTTCAAATATTTCAAATAATACCCTTCAAATACAAATTATTTCACATAATACCCGCCAAATAACAAATGCACCATATATACCAGATTAAATTTACCTCAAAACCAAACTGAATATATAAATATCATACATATATAAATATCTTTAAAGTATTTACAGGAAAAGTCATAAATCTAATTTACAATGGAGGAAACTCTAAACTAAAAAATATTAATATAAGGTAGCTATAGCTGGTTCTTTGAGCACTCATCCAACATACCATCCCTCTGCCATCAGTCATGCTGCCTTTACTTGAAACGATCCGTTCATATTACTATAAACGCAGTAGGTTAGTCATTGGTCCCATAGCGAGGTATTTGACCTCTATATGATACGTTTTAGAAAATATTGCATTCATTTCATAAAAAGCACACCATTATTATACATAATGCATGTTTTAAACAAGTGGGAGATTATTTAAGAAATAATCCCCAAAATACATCGGTTTTCAAATACTACACACCAGTCGAATATAATACATGACAACGTTTTTATTGAATGCAACACTTCATTTAAACAAAAACATGAGACTCCATACATAGCTTGCTCAGATAATGCAACAGCGGAAGACTTTCTTAAGGATCTGAGAATAAACATGCTTAAACAGTCAACACAAAGGTTGGTGAGATATATAGGTTTAAAGTTAGCATCGATATAAATATAGACAACAGGATTTCATAGTTACAAATATTTCAATAAAGATATTCTATAAGTTATTGAGCGCTTCGGTAACCATACTTAACCATTAATGTGGCATATTCCCTTTATTATGAAATCTCCATACACTGTACCAAGTGTAGTAAAAATGAAGTACTATGCAACCGTTTACGATACTAGAGCGACTAGCCCAGTTGGGGTTGTCAAACCCGATAGATCTATCAATAGGATTCGCGCTTACATGTTCTTACAACATGTAAATATTAGTTACCAAGCTATTAGGGAAGATATGCAATGTGGTACAACTCAACGTAGAATATATTTTAAGTACTTGTGTCCTTGGCGTAAAACATAAAATGCATGTATTCTCATCCCAAAATATTTTTAAAGTTTAAAAATGGGATTTTTAGAGTTTAAAAATGGGACTATATACTCACGGTAGTAAAAGTATATTAATAATAAGTTTTTAGCTTATTAAAAATATGGCCGTCGTCCTTGGATTCACGAACCTATAACAATAATAATGATTCAGATAATAATACGACATGTGAATAAAATAAAACAAGTTCATAGAATACTTATATATTAATTTTTAGCATTTTTATGTTAGTAGTCCTTTGTTAGTAGTCCGAAATGTCCAACAGTCTAATAATCGGTATATATATAATCTTAGAATTACCCCACGACGTATTGTATATGTATTGTCTTTGCATCAACCCAGAGACGTATTGTATACGTATTGTCTTAGAATTTATCAAAACGTATTGTATACTTATTGTCTTAGGATTTATCAAAATGTATTGTATACTTATTTTCATGGAATGTACCAAGATTATTATATATATATATATATATATATATATATATATATATATATATATATATATATATATATATATATATATATATATATATATATACAATCTCGGAATTAACTAAGATTATAATATTTTGTTATAATAATGATAACTTATCCAAATATATATAGGATATAGGAAAAGTTATCAAGGATATAGTTAATATAGTTTTTACAATATAAATTTCGTCCATACAACGTTAATTTTAGCAGATTTTGTTTTGCTCGCCAAATATTCATTAAAAATCCGTTTAAAGTGAATAAAATTGCTACGGATTCCTTAAGAAGTTAATTTTTCAAAAACAATTTGAAAAGTTCATCCAAATTAGAAATTTTTAGAGCTTTACCCTCTTTTTGTGTTGGTGGACAGATTTGGAAAAATCCCGGCATCCACCCAATATATGATTTTTGATAAAATACTTCCACTTTGTCTAAAATCATGAAAAAATACTGGAAGTCTTATTTACATATATTAACATATTTCCAAAGTCTTAGCCTCGAACTCAAAGTCTAAGATAGGTTTTTAATTCCCAACCCAAAACAGCCCGCTTTTTACCTAATGGAGATTAAAGGATATATGTTAAGTTTCAAGGTGTTTTTCATATGTTCAAGTTATAAGTTCTTATATTAACTTAATATAACATCATAATACATATAAATAAGTGTTATTAGAGCTAAGTTAGAAAGATTAGATTAGTTTTTCAAACAAGCTTGGTGTTCACCAAAACAAGTTCTAGTTTTTACAAGTTTTATAAGTATAATAAGATAGCAACTATATAAGGAATTGAACAAGCATTTTGAGAAGTATTTTACCTTGATTATGAATAGGAAAGTTTCTGAGATTAAAGTATGATATGAGAGCATTCACGTGTGTGTTTTTAGTTTAAGAAAATGTGGAGTAAAAATGAGTTAAAATGGTCCTTATTTATAAGCTTATAATTTTGGCTTTTAGTGAAAATATATAAGATAAGTTAAATTATATTAAGTCATGCATGACATATTAAATTGATTAGGTCATGAATGACATATTACACAAATTAATTACGTCATTTATATAGTAATATATATATATTGTTTGAAAACTCTTTAAATTAGTAGTATGAAAATATATATATAATACTTTGTTAATATACTTAATGAGATATTTAATTATCATATTTTCAAGTTAAATATATATAAATCCATATATATACACAATAATTGAACAATTAAACAATTAAATCAAGTTATGACGTTCGTGAATCATCGGAATAAAAGGGTAACCAAAAGCTTGTGTAAAACTCTTTTCGGAGGTTCAAGATTTATTAAAATCCATTGCTTATCAAGTCAGAATTATATAAAGATTAAGTTTAAATTTGGTCGGAAATTTCCGGGTCGTCACAGTACCTACCCGTTAAAGAAATTTCGTCCCGAAATTCGTCCCAAAAAAATAGTTAGCCAGTTGAACAGACAAATTAAAAAAAAATATGAACCCTAACCTCTTTAATCACAGTAAATTCACGACCTAGAAATCAGACCATCGATAATTCCATTCTCAATCAGCGAACCGAGTAAGTGCAGGACTTTTTAGATGGCCAATTTCACAAAGGATCTAAAATTGACGATAACAATGGCAACGATTGAGGCAGTGGGGGGACGAATGGAGTTCGAAACAAAAAAAAAGCCCAAATTTATGAGAATCTAGGAATTCCATACTATCTTCAAACACCAATCGCTGACGCACCCTAATTTTCGAACTTAAAACAAAGGGTAATCAAACAATTTAAACCCAAAAATCAAAACAAACAACAAAAAACTCCCTAACCTTTTCATACAACCAAGGTTGTTCATCAGGCAAACCTTTCCGATACCTCCGATGCCTCTGTCGCAGGTTACAACATGCGTTTGTATTTGTGTTATATTCGTATGTAATCTGGAGGTTAGGTTGAGAAACAGATGGTTTTATATTGAGCAATCTGGAGGTTAGGTTAAGAAACAGATGGTTTTTTATTGGTTTTTTATCGAGTTTTATTTGTTAGTCATTTATTAACTAGACGTGTGTGTATTCGGTTATTTCTGTAGTGACCCGAACTTTTCCATGTTTATATATATTAATTGAGATTGATATTTAAATGATTAAATGTTTCCAACATGTTAAGCAATCAAACTTGTTAAGACTTGATTAATTGAAATATGTTTCATATAGACAATTGACCACCCAAGTTGACCGGTGATTCACGAACGTTAAAACTTGTAAAAACTATATGATGACATATATATGGATATATATATAGTTAACATGATACTATGATAAGTAAACATATCATTAAGTATATTCACAATGAACTACATATGTAAAAACAAGACTACTAACTTAATGATTTTTAAACGAGACATATATGTAACGATTATCGTTGTAAAGACATTTAATGTATATATATCATATTAAGAGATATTCATACATGATAATATCATGATAATATAATAATTTAAAATCTCTTTTGGATATTATAAACATTGGGTTAACAACATTTAACAAGATCGTTAACCTAAAGGTTTCAAAACAACATTTACATGTAACGACTAACGATGACTTAACGACTCAGTTAAAATGTATATACATGTAGTGTTTTAATATGTATTTATACACTTTTGAAAGACTTCAATACACTTATCAAAATACTTCTACTTAACAAAAATGCTTACAATTACATCCTCGTTCAGTTTCATCAACAATTCTACTCGTATGCATCCGTATTCGTACTCGTACAATACACAGCTTTTAGATGTATGTACTATTGGTATATACACTCCAATGATCAGCTCTTAGCAGCCCATGTGAGTCACCTAACACATGTGGGAACCATCATTTGGCAACTAGCATGAAATATCTCATAAAATTACAAAAATATGAGTAATCATTCATGACTTATTTACATGAAAACAAAATTACATATCCTTTATATCTAATCCATACACCAATGACCAAAAACACCTACAAACACTTTCATTCTTCAATTTTATTCATCTAATTGATCTCTCTCAAGTTCTATCTTCAAGTTCCAAGTGTTCTTTATATATTTTACAAGTTCTAGTTACATAAAATCAAGAATACTTTCAAGTTTGCTAGCTCACTTCCAATCTTGTAAGGTGATCATCCAACCTCAAGAAATCTTTGTTTCTTACAGTAGGTTATCATTCTAATACAAGGTAATAATCATATTCAAACTTTGGTTCAATTTCTATAACTATAACAATCTTATTTCAAGTGATGATCTTACTTGAACTTGTTTTCGTGTCATGATTCTGCTTCAAGAACTTCGAGCCATCCAAGGATCCGTTGAAGCTAGATCCATTTTTCTCTTTTCCAGTAGGTTTATCCAAGTAACTTAAGGTAGTAATGATGTTCATAACATCATTCGATTCATACATATAAAGCTATCTTATTCGAAGGTTTAAACTTGTAATCACTAGAACATAGTTTAGTTAATTCTAAACTTGTTCGCAAACAAAAGTTAATCCTTCTAACTTGACTTTTAAAATCAACTAAACACATGTTCTATATCTATATGATATTCTAACTTAATGATTTAAAACCTGGAAACACGAAAAACACCGTAAAACCGGATTTACGCCGTCGTAGTAACACCGCGGGCTGTTTTGGGTTAGTTAATTAAAAAGTATGATAAACTTTGATTTAAAAGTTGTTATTCTGAGAAAATGATTTTTATTATGAACATGAAACTATATCCAAAAATTATGGTTAAACTCAAAGTGGAAGTATGTTTTCTAAAATGGTCATCTAGACGTCGTTCTTTCGACTGAAATGACTACCTTTACAAAAACGACTTGTAACTTATTTTTCCGACTATAAACCTATAATTTTTCTATTTAGATTCATAAAATAGAGTTCAATATGAAACCATAGCAATTTGATTCACTCAAAACGGATTTAAAATGAAGAAGATATGGGTAAAACAAGATTGGATAATTTTTCTCATTTTAGCTACGTGAAAATTGGTAACAAATCTATTCCAACCATAACTTAATCAACTTGTATTGTATATTATGTAATCTTGAGATACCATAGACACGTATACAATGTTTCGACCTATCATGTCAACACATCTATATATATTTTGGAACAACCATAGACACTCTATATGTGAATGTTGGAGTTAGCTATACAGGGTTGAGGTTGATTCCAAAATATATATAGTTTGAGTTGTGATCAATACTGAGATACGTATACACTGGGTCGTGGATTGATTCAAGATAATATTTATCGATTTATTTCTGTACATCTAACTGTGGACAACTAGTTGTAGGTTACTAACGAGGACAGCTGACTTAATAAACTTAAAACATCAAAATATATTAAAAGTGTTGTAAATATATTTTGAACATACTTTGATATATATATGTATATATTGTTATAGGTTCGTGAATCAACCAGTGGCCAAGTCTTACTTCCCGACGAAGTAAAAATATGTGAAAGTGAGTTATAGTCCCACTTTTAAAATCTAATATTTTTGGGATGAGAATACATGCAGGTTTTATAAATGATTTACAAAATAGACACAAGTACGTGAAACTACATTCTATGGTTGAATTATCGAAATCGAATATGCCCCTTTTTATTAAGTCTGGTAATCTAAGAATTAGGGAACAGACACCCTAATTGACGCGAATCCTAAAGATAGATCTATTGGGGCCCAACAAGCCCCATCCAAAGTACCGGATGCTTTAGTACTTCGAAATTTATATCATATCCGAAGGGTGTCCCGGAATGATGGGGATATTCTTATATATGCATCTTGTTAATGTCGGTTACCAGGTGTTCACCATATGAATGATTTTTATCTCTATGTATGGGATGTGTATTGAAATATGAAATCTTGTGGTCTATTATTATGATTTGATATATATAGGTTAAACCTATAACTCACCAACATTTTTGTTGACGTTTTAAGCATGTTTATTCTCAGGTGATTATTAAGAGCTTCCGCTGTCGCATAGTTAAATAAGGACGAGATTTGGAGTCCATGCTTGTATGATATTGTGTAAAAACTGCATTCAAGAAACTTATTTTGTTGTAACATATTTGTATTGTAAACCATTATGTAATGGTCGTGTGTAAACAGGATATTTTAGATTATCATTATTTGATAATCTACGTAAAGCTTTTTAAAACCTTTATCTATGAAATAAAGGTTATGGTTTGTTTTAAAAATGAATGCAGTCTTTGAAAAACTTCTCATATAGAGGTCAAAACCTCGCAACGAAATCAATTAATATGGAACGTTTTTAATCAATAAGAACGGGACATTTCAATTTCGACGTGTCGATATTGTCTAAATAATAATATATTTAGACGTGTTCCGTCACTTAAGGTGTCAACACGTTTAAATAAGTTATTATTTAGACGTGTTCCTCTAATTTGTGTAACACCCCAAATTTCAAGATATTTATCTAGTAATTAATAAGTAACTTTTAATAAAGTTTTATATGTATGATTTAAGAATAAATTTAAAAGAAATTATAAGTTAAGTAAATAACTTTAGTTAGTCAAGGGTTCTTGGGTGTAAAATGTCCAAGTGTTTGGGACTACAAGGGTGAAGTTTTAGGGTCTTGAGGGACCAAAGGTGATTAAGTTTCAAACTTAATCAAATGCAGATTTTTAAGGTCTATTTTCTCATTTTTGACAAAAAAAAAAAAGATGAAGTATAGAGAGAGTGAGAGAGTGACGAGTAAGAGGAAGAAAGGGAGGAAGTGGGTCTTTAATTTCCTTCAAATTGAAGCTTGAAACTTGTGGGTTTAAGCAATTAATGATGAACTAAGCTTAAGGGTGTAGAGATTTTAGGGAAAACATCTTCCTTTTTCATCTCAAGATCTTGGTAAGAACCTTAAACTTGATTATTTTGTTTTCTTATGAAGTGTGATCATATATGTATGTGGGTGTTGTGATTAGTTTATGCATGATGCATAAGTATCATGGATGAACTAGGGTTTGTGATTGGATGAACTAAATTTCATGATTGTTAGTGTCTTGAAATGAAGATGATGATGATGTTAGCTAGTGAAATGGGGTGATTTTAATAAGTGTAAAAGATTGCATGCCATGTGTTTGTTAAAATGCCTAAGAAAAGAACTAGTAATGTTTTTGAGGTTACTAGCCATGTGTGATGATTAAATTGAGTCAAGAATCATCCCTAATAGTGTTATTAGTACATGTATATAACTTGGTTTTGTTGGAAATGCTTTTGTGTTGATTTGAGTTGAAAATGGAGTCAAAATTGGTCAAACCCGTCACTAAGAAAAACTGCACAAAACTTGATTTTGTAAAAATCATATAAAATCAACCGTAGCTCCGTTTTGGGCGTGTAAGCACTTTTCGGAAAGGGATTTGAGTGTCCTTTCCAATGAACAAGTTTTAAATGCTGAACAGAGATTTAAATGGGTCAGAATCTGCTGTGAATGTAGGGCTGTCCAAATGGTGAAATTGTGTAAAGCTTGTGTAAAGTATTATTGTTTGGAATTTTGGGCATGTTGTAAGTGTCCATGTTATTAGGGAGTTATTTAGACATGAGTTACCACTTGTAGTGTAGTGGTTCAAGTTCCTTTCTTGAGTCAAAATCGGTCAAAAGCTTAATTGGGTTAAAATTAAGCTAGTAGGCACTTTGATGCTTAATGGCGTTATGAGCGGATTTATGTGTTAAGCAAGTTATTAATGTGAGTAGCATTGTGATTAGGAGCTAATCAAGGGAAGGAAAGCGGTCAAGTGTGCAAAAGAGGCCAAGGTGAGTTTCATAGGTAAAGTTATATATTAATTAATGTGTAAAGTATATTCGATATTATTATGTGTTGCTCGTTATGTTCATGAGTATTATGACTAAATGGAACAAGTATCTTGTTTATGGAAGATTTATAAATAGATATTTTGATAAAGTTGATTATGTTAGTTTACGTTACGATCGATAATGACTAGTTATTAATGAATAAGGTAGATAATATTAAATGTTGTTGTATTAAATTCGCTAATACAAATTACAAGATGTTAAGTGAGTCGATCAAGGAATATGTCGTAAGAAATTTTGGGTGGAGTGATGGATGTGAGTTTATGATGAAACAATAGAGAAGGATTCTTTTTAGAGCAAGCCGGACATGTGGATTAAAAAGGTAAGTGGGGATGTACTTATACTTAATCAAGTAAGCGAGGTAAGTATCATGCTTATGATGATTTATGCTTATTTTAATGCTTTCTCTTATGAATGTGTTATGTTGTAGATATGTGATGTTTTGATGCCTTAGTTGTTACATGTAGGTAGTGCCATGGAGCATGGGTGAAAGAGAAATAATTTACAATTCTTATATTAAAAAAAAAGAATTGCTACCACGCAAGCGCGACGTTTATGAAAATATGATTTAAAGGATAAACAAGTTTATCGTTAGTCGTTTTATACCCTCTATGTTGCTCACTAAGCTTAAAGCTTACCTCTATTAATTGTTGACATGTTGTAGGTTCTTGGAAAGCGGTACGAGATTGTAAAGTGGACTTGTACGAAGTAGTGATTAAAGGAAGGAGTACATAAATAGCAAGTTCTTGAATTGGTATGTAACAAGTGTTAGAAAGGTAAAGAGAATGTGAGAAAATTGAAGAAAAAGGCTAACTCAAGTAAGTTTCTATTGAATTACATTTTTGGATAAATGCATGTATTAATGTCTTGAGTTGAAGTCCGTTAAATGTTTTGGAACGAACTAAGTGGTCAAAGGTTTTGTAATGAGGTTGATGAAAGGTTTAAGTGTTCAAATAAAGTATAAATTATAATGAAATGAGTCGAAATGGGTCAAGTTTGACATATAAGTCGATACGGGTCAAAACGATATGTTTGATTGGTGTAACGGATCGTGTGCTACCGAATGTTGATTGTGAAATTTTAATGATGTTTGAAAGTGTAAGTGTGTCGTACATGACTAAAAGATTTTCGTAATGTTTGACGATGTAAGAAACTGCTTAAATTAAGTTTGTTTGTGTTATGACATTTAAAACAGGTTGGAACGGAGTTGTTATGCGTTGATAGTCAAACGGGTCACAAGTGTTAATTTGGTTAAAAACTACCATGTCAGGGCCTGATCCCGAAATGGGATTAAAAGATCCCGGAATGGGATTAAAAGATCCCGGGATGGGATCAAAGGTGATTTTCAAGAAATTTGATCAGAACCTGATCCCATAGTGGGATGATGGGATCCCATAGTGGGATCTAAAAAAAAAAAACATTCATCGTTTCAAGGCGTTAAAAGTTGGTATCAGAGCGGAGGTTTAAGAGAATTAGATAATCCACCTTTGGATTATTTAGAGTTAAACCGAGGTATATCTATGCTTAGACATGTATGATTGCATGATTATTATGAGTTGCTTAAGCTAAATGAATGATATGTGACTATATGATTATTAAATGAAATGAATATTGAACGCATGAAGTTTAATTAGATAATGGTATGCATCAAATGGAATAAGTTAACAAGTAGATATAGTTTCAAGAAGACTATGCACTTGTGATGTGATGTATGAGAGTGGTTTGGTGCACCCGGATTGCATCCGTGCAAGAGGGTGACGATCAAACCCACTAAGTAATGAAGCTTGGATCCATGTCAATGACGACTTGTGTTCATGTCAATGACGATTAGCTTGGACTTGTGTCCATGTCAATGACGATTAGCTTGGCATGTCAATGACGATTAGCTTGGACTTGTTTTCATGTCAATGACGATTAGCTTGGACTTGTGTCCATGTCAATGACGATTAGCTTGAATTTGTGTCCATGTTGATGATGATAAGCTTGGACTTGTGTCCATGTCGATAATGATAAGCTTGGATCCATGGTAAAGTTAATGAGCTTGGACTTGTGTTCATGGTAAAGTTAATGAGCTTGGACTTGCGTCCATGGTAAAGTTAATGAGCTTGGACTTGCATCCATGGTAAAGTTAATGAGCTTGGACTTGCGTCCATGGTAATGATAGTGAGCCTGGACTTACGTCCATATTCATGATGATGAGCTTAGACTTATGTTCATGTAAATTGTGATAAGCGTAGGCCATATGTCTATGAATGATATGATTGAATCAGATTTTAGAAGGAAACTTTCGAGTCGAAAGGTTATGATTATGTATGAAAGAATGTTCATAATTTTATCATGAACATAAATTATGATGTCATAAATGACTTGATGCTCCCGGATTGCATTCGTGCAAGAGGGTGACGATCAAGATCACTGGGTGAAAAGCTTAGACATATATCTATGTTAATGTGACGAGCTTAGACTCGACATCCATGTTAATTTTGTTGAGTTTAGATCTTATGTCTATGGATATATGTTTAGCTTAGGCACAATCCTAGGTCATCCCTAGTAAGTTGTGTCTATGGTGTGGTATGACCGGATCTGATACAAGAAAGAAACTTGCGGGTTGACAGGTTATATTTTTGGTTATGATTATGCTAATGCTAAGAGTGCTCTTGGGTTTTTGTGGCCATGAGTTCTATATAGGATGATGTAAGTTGCAAGTTTAAGATGAACAAACATATGAATAGGTGTAAGACTTAGCGTGAGGCTAAGCAAAAATGAATAGAAACTGTCACGTAAAGTAGTTGTCAAAAGTATAACGAATGTACCCTTAAATGATGATGACTAATAACGATGTAATGATAATGTGCTAAACAAGTTTTGACTTAGTTGAATGGTGTTTAAGAACGAGTCGATAAGAAATGTTAAATGAGTTAAAGTTGTATGCTTGATAAAAAGCTAAATTGTGAAGGGTAGACTTAAGTCTCTGGATGGTAGCGAGCATGGGATTTCTTATGGTAATACGAAAAGTCAGAGTTGCAAAGATATAAATGTTAATGTGGTCGTTAAATGATAATTATGTAAATGATGAAATCTAAGTTTTATATCGAAGAATATGTAATGTGTAAGGATCATAAGTTGCAGGAACTATGAAATGCATAATTGATGGATGAAAAGACCTTAAGACAACTGAACGGACTCTATCCATCAGAGTATCAATGTTTGAAAGAGTTTTACTTTTAAGTGTGGAAGGACATGTAATAAAGGACTACCAAATTCGTGTCATGCACACATTAAGCAAGGTTTGATTTCTTATAAGTTATGTTAATTACTAATATGAATGATGATACGATTGAGAAGTATAGATAATGGTCATTAAAGCGCAAAGACAGGAACCTGCAACGACTAAGTGGATGTGAATCCGTACGTTTGGAACACTCAACGCGACAACAAGATAAGTAAATTTTATAGTATACATGATGTTGATTATATGTATATTTTGATTTAAGAAAACCCGAGGGTTATATTTATGATGAATATTATCACACAAGTGTTGTGGGATTACAAGCGTTAAGAAAGTTTAACATGATTAACGGTAATTATGAGATGAAAGAACTGATCACCAAACGATGTAGATAGACAGAGTTTTAACTAAATGGAATACTGAGAAAGAAAAGAAGTATGGCTTTAAAGTAGAATGGACTTAGAAATATAATGGATTATGCCAAAGAAGAATGAATATTATGCTTAAAGTAAACGCATGAGTTAACACGCCCAAAATGCCATGATAGGTACTCTTATTCTATGATTACGCATTTAGTGTTTAGATAAAGTGGAGATAGCTAGCAAGATTTTCCTCAATAAATAAGAATGTTTACATTGTCACGAAAGTTATATGATGAAGCTAAAAAGAAAATGGTGATTCCATTATTGAATATGGTTAGTTGTAATTAGTTGAAAACGAGTAAGAGTGGACGGGAAGTCACTTTAATGCTTCTGTTTTGATAAACGTATTCAAAGAGGATATACCACACAGGTGTAAATAAATTTTATGCAAGTAAATTGGGAAGAAATAGAGTGAGATAAATGTAAGCTTCCACAAATAAGAAGATAACTAAGTTATGTAGAGTCATTGAACTAACGTCATATTGTCGTAAATTGAAAGAAGTAAGGCAATACCAAGGAACTTGACGTATTTTTATGACATCCTTCGTGTATTTTCATAAGAAAATGCATTTGATAGAAATAGCTTGTAACGTATGGTTATTGATTGAGATGTTGGTTTAAGAGAAACCGTTTAAAAGAAGAAAAATCATGATTAGCACAGTAAAAGTTATGTTAGAGACTAGTGAACAGTATAGTGGTATAAAGGAAGTGATGTGAATTCACTTCGTTTATGTGTAATAAATGACGGTTAGCTATGATCGGTATGATAGAATCGGTTCGTGAGGACACGAACGATCCAACGGGGGGAGAGTTGTAACACCCCAAATTTCAAGATATTTATCTAGTAATTAATAAGTAACTTTTATTAAAGTTTTATATGTATGATTTAAGAATAAATGTAAAAGAAATTATAAGTTAAGTAAATAACTTTAGTTAGTCAAGGGGTCTTGGGTGTAAAATGTCCAAGTGTTTGGGACTACAAGGGTGAAGTTTTAGGGTCTTGAGGGACCAAAGGTGATTAAGTTTCAAACTTAATCAAATGCATATTTTTAAGGTCTAATTGCTCATTTTTGACAACAAAAAAAAGATGAAGTATAGAGAGAGTGAGAGAGTGACGAGTAGGAGGAAGAAAGGGAGGAAGTGGGTCTTTGATTTCCTTCAAATTGAAGCTTGAAACTTGTCGGTTTATGCAATTAATGATGAACTAAGCTCAAGGGTGTAGAGATTTTAGGGAAAACATCTTCCTTTTTCATCTCAAGATCTTGGTAAGAACCTTAAACTTGATTATTTTGTTTTCTTATGAATTGTGATCATATATGTATGTGGGTGTTGTGATTAGTTTATGCATGATGCATAAGTATCATGGATGAACTAGGGTTTGTGATTGGATGAACTAAATTTCATGATTGTTAGTGTCTTGAAATGAAGATGATGATGATGTTAGCTAGTGAAATGGGGTGATTTTAATAAGTGTAAAAGATTGCATGCCATGTGTTTGTTAAAATGCCTAAGAAAAGAACTAGTAATGTTTTTGAGGTTACTAGCCATGTATGATGATTAAATTGAGTCAAGAATCATCCCTAATAGTGTTATTAGTACATGTATGTAACTTGGTTTTGTTGGAAATGCTTTTGTGTTGATTTGAGTTGAAAATGGAGTCAAAATTGGTCAAACCCGTCACTAAGAAAAACTGCACAAAACTTGATTTTGTAAAAATCATATAAAATCAACCGTAGCTCAGTTTTGGGCGTGTGAGCACTTTTAGGAAAGGGCTTTGAGTTTTCTTTCCAGTGAACAAGTCTTTAAATGCTGAACAGAGACTTAAATAGGTTAGAATCTGCTGTGAATGTTGGGCTGTCCAAATGGTGGAATTGTGTAAAGCTTGTGTAAAGTATTATTATTTGGAATTTTGGGCATGTTGTAAGTGTCCATGTTATTAGGGAGTTATTTAGACATGATTTGCCACTTGTAGTGTAGTGGTTCAAGTTCCTTTCTTGAGTCAAAATTGGTCAAAAGCTTAACCGGGTTAAAATTAAGCTAGTAGGCACTTTGATGCTTAATGGCGTTATGAGCGGATTTATGTGTTAAGCAAGTTATTAATGTGAGTAGCATTGTGATTAGGAGCTAATCAAGGGAAGGAAAGCGGCCAAGTGTGCAAAAGAGGCCAAGGTGAGTTTCATAGGTAAAGTTATATATTAATTAATGTGTAAAGTATATTCGATATTATTATGTGTTGCTCGTTATGTTCATGAGTATTATGACTAAATGGAACAAGTATCTTGTTTATGGAAGATTTATAAATAGAGATTTTGATAAAGTTGATTATGTTAGTTTACGTTACGATCGATAATGACTAGTTATTAATGAATAAGGTAGATGATATTAAATGTTGTTGTATTAAATTCGCTAATACAAATTACAAGATGTTAAGTGAGTCGATCAAGGAATATGTAGTAAGAAATTTAGGGTGGAGTGATGGATGTGAGTTTATGATGAACCAATAGAGAAGGATTCTTTCTAGAGCAAGCCAGACATGTGGATCAAAAAGGTAAGTGGGGATATACTTATACTTAATCAAGTAAGCGAGGTAAGTATCATACTTATGATGATTTATGCTTATTGTAATGCTTTCTCTTATGAATGTGTTATGTTGTAGATATGTGATTTTTTGATGCCTTAGTTGTTACATGTAGGTAGTGCCATGGAGCATGGGTGAAAGAGAAATAATTTACAATTCTTATAAAAAAAAAAAGAATTGCTACCACGCAAGCGCGACGTTTATGAAAATATGATTTAAAGAATAAACAAGTTTATCGTTAGTTGTTTTATACCCTCTATGTTGCTCACTAAGCTTAAAGCTTACCTCTATTAGTTGTTGACATGTTGTAGGTTCTTGGAAAGTGGTACAAGATTGTAAAGTGGACTTGCACGAAGTAGTGATTAAAGGAAGGAGTACATAAATAGCAAGTTCTTGAATTGGTATGTAACAAGTGTTAGAAAGGTAAAGAGAATGTGAGGAAATTGAAGAAAAAGGGCTAACACAAGTAAGTTTCTATTGAATTACGTTTTTGGATAAATGCATGTATTAATGTCTTGAGTTGAAGTCCGTTAAATGTTTTGGATCGAACTAAGTTGTCAAAGGTTTTGTAATGAGGTTGATGAAAGGTTTAAGTGTTTAAATAAAGTATAAATTATAATGAAATGGGTCAAGTTTGACATATAAGTCGATATGGGTCAAAATGATATGTTTGATTGGTGTAACGGGTCGTGTGCGACCGAATGTTGATTGTGAAATTTTAATGATGTTTGAAAGTGTAAGTGTGTCGTACATGACTAAAAGATTTTCGTAATGTTTGACGATGTAAGAAACTGCTTAAATTAAGTTTGTTTATGTGTTATGACGATTAAAACAGGTTGGAACGGAGTTGTTATGCGTTGATAGTCAAACGGGTCACAAGTGTTAATTTGGTTAAAAACTACCATGTCAGGGCCTGATCCATGAGTGGGATTATAAGATCCCGGAATGGGATCAAAGGTGATTTTCAAGAAATTTGATCAGAACCTGATCCCATAGTGGGATGATGGGATCCCATAGCGGGATCTAAAAAAAAAAAAAAAAAAAAAAAAAATTCATCGTTTCAAGGCGTTAAAATTTGTCAATTAGACGTGTTAACACGTCTAAATATATCATTATTTAGTTGCAATTAGACGTGTTCATCAATTAGAGGTGTTCCTGGTAAAAGTTATTAGACGTGGTTACCAATTAGAGGTGTTATACTTATTTAGACGTGTTAGAGGTTTCTAATTAGACGTGTTGCTACTATTATTTAGACGTGTTCCGTGTTTTTTTTTTGTTTGTAAAAAACCTTAATTAGACATGTTCCGTTTGATAAATTAGACGTGTTATATAATGAACACGTCTAAATGAAGGGCTCTAAATGAGCCAAAATGTAGTAGTGATGTGAAGTGAGCTCTATAACCGAGGACCACTTCACCCGACCCGCACCCATCCTACACATACATATGCACATAGGATATTAACACTCACCTTGTCGCCTTGATGAATGCTACCGAATAATCCGCAACTCACCGATGGAATGTACCTATTCCATTATCACAACACAATAACAAAATTAGGGTGGATTTACAAACCAACCCAATTGACACCTAGTGCAATTTCGACCCAAATGCACTTCCAAGCACAAACCGCGCCCAAACTAACCAATAATCACTTACACAAGTGAAAATGGTCCTAACACACCAATTAAACCCGAACACAAGTGTTAAACACGTGTCTCACCCATTTTGACACCAAAACCTTAATTTTGACCCATTTCAAAATTAGTCAACTAAACGCACCCAAAAGTGTTCCAACACTTCCATAATCACTAAACCTAGTGATTAAACCTATCATCAAAGCCTAATCAAGGCCAAATCGTCAACCAACCCAAAACCCGCCAAGTGACAAGAATAACTAGTCACCATAAACCCATTTCATCATCTAAGAGGGTTTCACAACAAATCAAGCTCAAACCCTAACTTGAATATCAAATCTAACAAATGAAATTCAGAGTTTGAACATACCAATACTACCACAACGTAGCCGTAAACGAGATGAACAACTTTAAAACCCGAGCTTTGGTGAGAATCCGACTCCTTCTTCTCCAAATCAAGCTCTCTCTCTCTCTAAACCCATCCTCTCTCTCTAGATATGGTTGAGAGTGTTTGTGTTGGTGAAGATAAGGTTAAATGAGCTCAACCTTGCCTATTTGTGGCTTAAAACCGGCCACCAAGTGAAAAGACCAACATACCCCTTTTAAAATCTAAAAACTACACAGCTGGCTCGACAGACCAATTGGACGGCGTCCAACATTCTGGACGGAGTCCAGTCCTTCTCTGCTGGATGGCGTCCCACCATCCTGGACGGCGTCCCGAATAACTGAACAAAGCTGAAACCGAAACAGGGTCTTACAACTCTCCCCCACTTAAACATGATCGCGTCCTCGCGATTTGCGCCACTTAACCGCACAGACCACACTAACTGGTCCTCAAACATAAGTCCCAATCCGAATTTCTTAGACAATTCTTCCCAATGAATCATCCTTAACAACTAAATCGTCACCCGCGATTTATCAAATCCACCAATTCGAGCACTAAAACCTTGCTCATTCCCTCACATCAGGAAAAACTCAACCAATCTCGAATCGAGATATCAACCCTTTAGTGTACCCTTACCAAGTACAATGCTAAAGTAACCGCATACCAACCTAAGGTCTACAACCAAACCGACGAAGACCGAAATAAAAGTGAATCCTTACGGATAACACTTACCACTTAACATCCCTTGTAGTGTGCAACACGACTAATACGCAACTATCGTAACATCGTAAACAAACGGCTAAAACTGATAGCGCTCAAACGACTATGGCAACGTAAATCCCAAGGCTTACAAAATCGACTATTGTCACACCCGTAACAACATGTGAGCGAAACACGGCTATCACATCACTAATCATACAACATGATCCTCACAACCCCACCATCAGCATATAGAATAACCAATAGTTCACGCAACATGGTCCTCACGACCCCACCATCGGTGTATAAAACAACCAATAGTTCACGCAACATGGTCCTCACGACCCCACCATCGGTGTATAAAATAACCAATAGTTTACACACCCAATAACATGAAGGCTGGCCAAAAACTACACGCGCCTTAGTGAATCCGCACCACATGCGACTCACTACCTTCACCGCAACAACAATCGGGATTTACCGAACTACATGCGCCCTAGTGAATTTGAACTACACGAGAGTCACTATCCCAAAAGAATGACCGCAACCACACGTGTCATTGTGAATTCGAACTACACGAGACTCACCTCCTAAATATAATGACCGCATCCACACGAGTCATTTGTGAATCTGAACTACACGAGACTCACTTTTACAATATAATGACCGCATCCACACTTGTCATTTGTGAATTCGAACTACACGAGACTCACTTCCACAATATAATGACCGCATCCACATGTGTCATTTTAGAATTCGCATCCACACGTTATCCACCTCCCAAATCTCAACACAGGAATGGTACTCGTATTTCCCACCGGTACTCGCATTTCCCGATAATGTTATACCATGCCGATATAACACTACTCCCATGACACACGCTCTTTTGGCCCCAATAGACGAGTAGTGTAACATCGCGCACTGCTACACCATAGTGAATCCTAACGAAACACACTAACCATCCACACACGCTCTTTTGGCCTCAATCACAACGAGTAGTGTAACATCGCACACTGCTACACCATAGTGAATCCTAACGGATAACACTAACCATCACCATAAGTACGCGTACACAACGCCAACACAATCGAGCAAGAACCACCTATATCGCACATAGGCACAAAACAATAATTCCCTAGAAGAGAATCCGTCACGCACATCCCTTAATCGAGGGATCCCATCTTTCTCGTCAAACACGTCCATTTTCTCTCAACGAGATTTACCACATTACCACCTCGGTGATAATTTAAATCCAAAATCGTAAGTACAATTTAACCGAAATTGTACTCTACTACAAATCGACCAATCTAGGTCCCAACACAAATTTCGGATCTACCATAAGCATTATCTGATTTCTCACACTAAGACCTCCTCGTGCGGGAGTGTAACTCCCCCACTTGGAACTACATTCCATAACCGCATCTTGTACAACCGTACTGTCATAACCCTAGCTTTTCAACTCAACTTGTCTAGTTTGACTTCTTAAAATTTTAATTCCCGACTTGATGAGTAACATTAATGATTTATGTCTTGGTTTATCTTTAGAGTTGTATAAGTCTAAGGTTGCGGTTAGGTCTTACTTGTCTAAACATTGTCTCATAACATTTTACATATGCCCATTTCATAAGTATATGTAAATAAGTTTTCTAAGTACTTACTATAGTATATAAAACACCTTATTAACAAGTAACATGTAAAATACATCTTTTAATATCAAAATGATCCATAAACATGTACATTAAAATGATACTTGCATTATTAAAGCCAACTAGCAACAATTAACTCATAAACTCATCATTAAATCACTAGCTTATAATTACTAAAACTAATTTAGGATTAACCATTAAGATAATACTAAGATAATACTAATCAATCATATATAATATTAAATCTTAATTGCATGCAATTACAACCAACACTTGTCTAATCCCTGCATGACTTGAAGTTAGTCACCATATATTTTTTTCCTCTAGCCACGCCATTCTTCCCCATCAACATGAGATTACTTTTTTGTCTCTTAAAATCTTTTATAATATATTTAAACATATCATTTTGTTTCCATAATATGAGACATTTAAGCATGGAAGTCTATGGAATTTCATAAACTAATTAGCAACCTAGCCTTGTCATCTCTCTTTTCTCCTCCTCTTACCACGAATTCATCATCATCATTATAAGATCTTTTGTTTTCACTTAAACTCATTTATGTACAACACTTGGTTAATTCACAAAAATTCTCTTAAAATTACAGCCACGTTCTCTTATAGTTTTCACCATCATTCATTGAGGTATTACTTCCATAAACATTTCTCTTATGTATTACAAGGTCTCTTTCAAGAAGAAAGGGTGTAAAAGCTTAATCTAGAGTGTTTAAAACACTCAATGATGATCATATGGCTAACTCTAATCTTGATCATAAGTAACTTAGAATATGTTTTATATAAGTTAAACAATCTAAAATGAACCTAGGATAAGAACCTATAAGGCTAAAACATGCTAGGATGGCTTGTTAGTCCTTAACCTTCATAGGAACCAAGTCAGTTTTCATTTGGTGGAATTTTTATAAAATACTTACACTCACTTTTGCTACTGGAATTTTTTGAGATTCTTAAACTTTTGTGAGTCCTAGACCTTCTATAAAAATCCCATGATTTATAAAGTAGTGTAAGTATTTATTTTATATTTTTACTTTTAAAAGGTTCTGATTTGGACAGGATCTGTCCAACACACATGTTTCACCAAAAATGAGGTACCAACGACTAGATATGAAAACTTACGAAATATTCATTGTTAATAAGACTAAAAATGGAATATGTTAGGCTTTGGAATCATGTAAAAAGCTAAAGAAATGATTAAGATATGGTCTTGTACATTTAGACAATGGGTTTAGACTTACTGAAAACTGTTGTCACTTAGACTATATAAAAAACATATACAACTCATGTTTTCTGAGCAAAACGAATTATAGAACTAAAAGATAACTAGATTGGAGTAAGACTTCAAAAGGATAAGTCTAAATAAGTTGATTTACTATTTTTAGTTGTATTAAACTTTAAACTATTCAAAACAGTCCACTTGTAGTAAAATAATTCAATAAAATTCTTTTTATGATATAAATTACAAATATTATATTCTTAGAAGTCTAACACATATACCTTCACATATAACATAAGAATTACCTTATATCACTACTTTTTAAATAAGAAAATCAACTTCTAAAACTACTTGTAAAATCAGTCCACATAGAAACCTTAACTTGTAAACCGAGAAACCATCTTTTAAAAAGCCGAGTACACTATGTTACATTTGAACATAAATAAAATCATTAGTATTACTAATATTAGTAATAACACACCTCTGACCTTAACTTATGTATTTAGATCCCGAGCCCAGAGTACTTCAAAGTACTTAAACCGCAAATTCCAAGTTTCATACCGCATAACATTTCCAGTGAGTATCATAGTCCCATTTTACTTGCTTTTAGCAAACTTATTATTTTGGGATGAGAAACATGATTATTTTATGTTTTACATTATGGACATAAGTGCTTAAAACTATATTCTATTGTGTTGAGTTTATGACTTAGCTTAAACCCCGATTCTGATATCGTTAATTACTTGTTTATGGTAAACGCGAATAATATGGATAGATCTATTTGAGGGTGACTCCTCACATACGGCATAGTCTTCAGGCTAGCGGATGCGTAACCTTCAACTTTGTAGCTCTAGCTAAGTGAGACTACATGATTTCGGGTTCTTGATTGTTAAGTTTGATATCGGGAGCTCATGTTTATTTAGAATATATTTACAACTGTTTGTAGTTGAAAATCTTATGGTCCATACAATTATATAATTAAACCTATGATCTCACCAACATTATTTTTGACCTTTTTAAGCATGTATTTTCTCAGGTCCATAAGCAGGAGTGCGCATACTTTCAGGTTGGCTTTTGGGATGTCGTCAAGATGTCCGGAGGTCTTTTAAAAATAAATCATCATGCACTATGTTTGAGTATTGTACTTTGTTATATTTTGGTTGTAATTGTTGTACTTTACTTTTAAAGTCCCGACATGTAACTCAAAACTTGTACTTGTATGTTGAAATAAAAACGTTTCCGCTGTCGTCTTTAGAAATCGTTAACTATAACTGGGACACCTATCACGTCACATTTCAGGATCGAAATGGGGTCATGATAGACATGGTATCAGAGCCCACGTTATAGGGAACCAGGATTGCATTAGTGTGTCTAAGATTCTAGGATGCATTAGTGAGTCGGGTCTATAACGGAGTCATTTTTCGTGTTTCACGTATTTTGGTCTTTTATTGTCATTTTGCTTATCGAAACTTCTATATGTTAACTTGTATGTTTTTGTGTGATGACTTAAGATGGCTGCCTCACAAAGCTCGATGTCTTCCAACTACTTTCCCGACCCGATAGTGAACTCAAGCTCAACTGGTGATGATAGCTCCGACGAAGATGCGAACATTTACCAGTTGTTTTGGAGACGTTGGGGTTGGGTTAGAACCATGATTTCCTCTTGGGTACATGAGGAAGGTACACCTTATCATGAGGTGCACGTTCTACCATCCCGAGGAGGTGTTGATGTCTTGACTGGCCAAACTATTAGGGACACTCTTTTTACCGTTATTTCCTGAATTTTCCGTCTTGATAACCGTATCTCTAGGGTTTTTCATTCTGTTCAGACGTTGTATGATTTCGATAAGCAGGAGGCATTATAGGCTTCTGTCAATGGGCTTAGGGATGACTATGATAACCTTTATGCTAGGGTAGAGCTCATTAGGCAGTGGATGGAGCGATATGCGAGTAATGTTGATAGAATGGAGCGTAACTTGATTGATTTTGATTTGAGGTTGGGTGCTATGGAGGCGATGCATTCAGTAGACTTGCAAATGTTCGCTCACGATCGCCAGTGGAGATCTTAGATTGCTTTGGGATATTGTAGTGATCCCTACTAGTGTTGTATGACATTAGTAAATTTTGACTATCTATCACCTAATCGGATATATATAGGAATAGTAGTAGTGACTTAACTTATATTAGCAAATTATCTAAGTGAACTGTAATGGGTAGATATTACCCAAGTTTTGTAATTATAAAATGCTAATGGAAAAGGCTTTTATTATTATGAAGTTTAGTTCATTTCCTTAATTGTGCCATTAAGTACAATCACTACTATTTATTTTGTATATATTACTCTAAGTAATTGATGGTCTCTTTTTGATTATCATGAAGGATAATGCAAACACGAAGGACTTTTACTGACACTCAAGTTGACGGGATGATTAGTCAAAGGGTTCATGAAGCTTTAGCCGCTGCTGAGGTACGGAGAGTGCAAGCTAATGCGAGTAAAGCCAGAGGTTCAGGTGGAAATAATGTTCCACAAGGATGTATCTACAAGGAGTTCTCCAACTGCAAACCTCAAACTTTCACTGGAATAGAAGGACCGGTTGGTTTAATGAGGTGGTTTGAGAGGCTCGAGTCAGTCTTTTGAATAAGCAACTGTGCAAATACGGATAGAGTAAAGTTTGCTACTTGTACTCTTCAAGATGGTGCCCTGACATGGTGGAACAATTATGCTCAGCCTGCAGGAATGGACGTGTCGTATGCAATACAATGGGAAGAATTCAAACAAGCGATGATCAGCGAGTATTATCCAAGAAACGAAATTCAGAAACTAGAAATGGAATTGTGGAATTTGAAAATTCAGGGGAATGACATTACGGGATATACAAAACGATTTATAGAACTTGCCCTATTGTGTCCGGGGTTAGTTACTACTGAAGCAAAGAAGATAGAAAGGTATGTGTGGGGACTCTCGAAAGAAATCTAAGGTAATGTAACGTCATCCAAACCAGAAACACTCCAAAGTTCTATTCGAATGGCACACAGCCTGATGGATCAGATTACACGTCATGAAAACCCGGAAGCAACAGCAGATACAAAAACTCAAGGCGATAAGCGTAAGTGGAATGAGAACCAAGGAAATAGTTCTCACTAGAAGAAACAAGATACCACCAAGTTTGAGAATGCTAATGCCAAAAAGAATTATAATGCCAAGAAACCTTATTGCAATCGATGTTATAAGCATCATTATGGAGCTTGTACTATTGTTTGTAATAGGTGCAAAAAGGTGGGGCATATGTCCAAAGATTGTAGAGTCAATCTCGCACAGCCAACTGGAAATAAACCTAAGACTTGTTATGGATGTGGACAAGTGG
Source organism: Rutidosis leptorrhynchoides (assembly GCF_046630445.1). Lineage (NCBI taxonomy): Eukaryota > Viridiplantae > Streptophyta > Magnoliopsida > Asterales > Asteraceae > Rutidosis > Rutidosis leptorrhynchoides. Next base: position 319,689,057 of record NC_092342.1, read on the forward strand.
GACAAATGAAGAATCAGTGTCCGAATGCCAAGAAGGATGGAAATGCAAAAGGTAGAGCATTTAATATCTCGGTAAAAGGAGCTCGCGAAAATCCTGATTTAGTCACGGGTATATTTCTTCTAAACAACTGCATTGCTTATGTACTATTTGATAGTGGTGCTGATAGGAGTTTTATTTCTAAGGACTTTAGTACCGTGATTAATGTACCTCCAACTGCTCTAGACACTAAGTATATCATAGAATTGGCTAATGGCAAAACTTTGAAAGTAGATAAGATCTTTCGAGGTTGTGCTATAACCTTAGCTGATAAACTATTTGAAGTCGATCTTATGCCTGTTGAGTTAGGTAGTTTTGATGTTATTATTGGTATGGATTGGTTATCTAAGAACCATGCGAACATTGCTTGCGCGAAGAAATCCATTCGTATTCCTCTCGCGAATGGTGAAACTTTGGTAGTTCAAGAAGAAAAGAGTGGCGTGAAACTCAACATCATTTCTTGCATGAAGGCTCGAAAATATTTAAGGAAAGGATGTCAAGCCATCCTCGCGTACGTAAAGGAGATGGAGTCGGAGAAGAAGCAACTTGAGGATGTAGCGGTAGTAAAGGATTTTCCTGGAGTTTTTCCTGAAGATTTACCTGGTCTTCCTCCGCATAGACAAGTTGAATTTCAAATCGACTTAATTCCGGGAGCTGCACCTGTTGCTCGACCACCATATCAATTAGCACCCTCGAAATTGCAAGAGTTGTCGAACCAATTACAAGAACTGTTGGATAAGGGATTTATTCGACCTAGTTCATCACCCTGGGGTGCTCCTATTTTGTTCGTAAAGAAGAAAGATGGAACTATGAGGATGTGCATAGATTATCGAGAGTTGAATAAATTGACGATTAAGAATCAGTATCCACTACCGAGGATCGATGAATTGTTTGATCAGCTACAAGGATCTAGTGTATATTCGAAGATTGATTTGAGATCTGTTTATCATCAGTAAGATTTAAGGAGGAGACATTCCTAAGGCAGTTTTTAGGACGCGATATGGCCATTACGAATTCTTAGTTATGTCATTTGGTTTGACTAACGCACCTACGATATTCATGGATCTCATGAATCGTGTGTGTAAGCCGTATTTGGACAAGTTTGTTATCGTATTCATTGATGATATCTTGATCTACTCCAAAAGCAAGGAAGAACATGAAGAACACTTGAAGATTATTCTTGGACTGCTAGAGAAAGAGCAATTATACGCCAAGTTTTCAAAATGTGATTTTTGGTTGCAGTCGGTATAATTTTTGAGTCACGTGGTTAGTAGCCAAGGTTTTCATGTTGATCCTGCCAAGATCGAGGCTATTGGAAACTGGGAAGTTCCTAAGACTCCAACTCAAGTGAGACAATTTTTAAGTCTTGCTGGATATTACCGAAGGTTTATCCAAGATTTTTCGAAGATTACGTGACCTTTAACTACACTGACTCACAAAGGAAAGAAGTTTGAATGGTTAAAGGAACAAGAGTCTGCATTTCAACAATTGAAGCATAAACTAACTACTGCACCCATATTATCTTTACCTGAGGGAAATGAAGATTTTGTGGTTTATTGTGACGCCTCGCGTCAAGGACTTGGATGTGTTTTGATACAGTGACAGAAGCTCATTGCTTATGCATCACGACAGCTGAAAGTACACGAGCAGAACTATACAACTCATGATTTAGAATTGGGAGCTGTTGTCTTTGCCCTTAAAATGTGGAGACATTATTTGTATGGAACTAAATGCACTATATTTACGGATCACAAGAGTCTTCAGCATATTTTTGATCAGAAACAATTAAATATGCGACAACGGCGTTGGGTTGAATTGTTGAATGATTATGATTGTGAAATCCATTATCATCCTGGGAAGGCTAATGTGGTTGCCGATGCGTTGAGCCAAAAGGAAAGGATTAAACCTCTTCGAGTTAGAGCACTGAATATGACTATTCGTGCAAATCTTGTTTCACAAATCTGAGATGCTCAGTTAGAGGCTGTGAAGGAGGAACATTGGAAGAATGAGGCGATTAAAGGATTGATTAAGCAATTCGAAGTAAAGGGTGATGGGACCCGATACTTTGCAGGACGTCTATGGGTACCAAAGTATGGTGAATTAAGAAAACTTGTGTTAGATGAAGCGCACAAGACGAGATACTCAATTCACCCTGGAACCGGAAAGATGTATCACGATATCAAGGAATTTTTTTGGTGGCCTAACATGAAAGCTGACGTTGCCATTTATGTGAGCCAATGTCTGACTTATGCGAAAGGCAAAGTGGAGAATCAAAAACCGTCAGGGTCGTTACAACAACCGAAAATCCCACAGTGGAAATGGGAAAGAATAACCATGGACTTTATAACGAAGCTACCGAGAATCGTGAATGGTTACGACATTTTTGGGTGATTGTCGATCGTCTCACTAAGTCTGCACATTTCCTACCTACAAAAGAGACGGATAGGATGGAGAAATTGGTACAATTATTTTTGAAAGAAGTTATTTCAAGACACGGAGTGCCTGTCTCTATTATATCTGACCATGACAGTCGATTCACGTCAAGATTTTGGCAATCTTTACAAGAAGCTCTAGGAACTCGTGTGGACATGAGTACCGCCTACCAACCACAAACTGACGGACAAAGTGAAAGGACCATCCAAAACCTAGAAGATATGCTACGGGCATGTGTTATTGATTTTGGTAATGGATGGGATAAATATCTACCGTTAGCAGAATTTTCATATAACAACAGTTATCACGCGAGTATTAAAGCCACACCATTTGAAGCTCTCTATGGTAGAAAATGTAGATCACCTCTATGTTGGAGTCAAGTGGGTGATAGACAACTCACTGGTCCAGAAATCATACATGAGACTACCAAAAAAATCTTTCAGATTCAAGAGAGATTGAAGACTGCCATGAGCCGAAAAAAGAGCTATGCTGATGTTCGAAGAAAATCCTTAGAATTTTAGGTACGAAATAAAGTCATGCTTAAAGTATCTCCCTGGAAGGGTGTGATTCGATTTGGGAAGCGAGGAAAAGTAAGCCCGAGATATGTTGGACCTTTCGAGATAATTGAAAGGATTGGTCCTGTGGTATATCATTTGAAACTACCGCAAGAATTGAGTGGTATCCATGATGCTTTTCATGTCTCAAACTTAAAGAAGTGTTTGTCCGATGATAGTCTCATTATTCCGTTGGAAGAGATTCGTATAGACAATAAACTTCATTTTATCGAGGAACCAGCTGAGATCATGGATCACGAAGTTAAGCGCTTGAAGCATAGTAGTATTCTGATTGTCAAAGTTCATTGGAATGCTCGTAGAGGACCGGAGTTTACTTGGGAACGGGAGGACCACATGAGGCGGAAGTATCCACATATTTTCACTGATATCACACAAACGTCAGGTACCACCTAAATTTCGAGGACGAAATTTTTCTTAATGGGTAGGTAATGTCATAACCCTAGCTTTTCAACTTAAGTTATCTAGTTTGACTTCTTAAAATTTTAATTCCCGACTTGACGAGTAACATTAATGATTTATGTCTTGGTTTATCTTTAGAGTTGTATAACTCTAAGGTAGCGTTTAGGTCTTACTTGTCTAAACATTGTCTCATAACATTTTTCATATGCCCATTTCATAAGTATATAAGTTAAACAATCTAAAATGAACCTAGGATAAGAACCTATAAGGCTAAAACAAGCTCGGATCACTTGTTAGTCCTTAATCTTCATAGGAACCAAGTCATTTTTCATTTGGTGGAATTTTTATAAAATACTTACACTCACTTTTGCTACTGGAATTTTTTTGAGATTCTTAAACTTTTATGAGTCCTATACCTTCTATAAAAATCCCATGATTTGTAAAGTAGTCTAAGTATTTATTTTATATTTTTACTTTTAAAAGGTTCTGTCCAACACACATGTTTCACCAAAAATGAGGTACCAACGACTAGATATGAAAACTTATGAAATATTCATCATTAAGAAGACTAAAAATGGAATATGTTAGGCTTTGGAATCATGTAAAAAGCTAAAGAAATGATTAAGATATGGTCTTGTACATTTAGACAATGGGTTTAGACTTACTGAAAACTGTTGTCACTTAGACTGTATAAAAAACGTATACAACTCAAGTTTTCTGAGCAAAACGAATTATAGAACTAAAAGATAACTAGGTTTGAGTAAGAATTCAAAAGGATATGTCTAAATAAGTCGATTTACTATTTTTAGTGGTATTAAACTTTAAACTAGTCAAAACAGTCCACTTGTAGTAAAATAATTCAATAAAATTCATTTTTATGATATAAATTACAAATCTTATATTCTTAGAAGTCTAACACATATACCTTCACATATAAAATAAGAATTACCTTATATCACTACTTTTTAAATAAGAAAATCAACTTCTAAAACTACTTGTAAAATCAGTCCACATAGAAACCTTAACTTGTAAACCGAGAAACCATCTTTTAAAAAGCCGAGTACACGATGTTACATTTGAACATAAATAAAATCATTAGTATTACTAATATTAGTAATAACACACCTCTGACCTTAACTTATGTATTTAGGTCCCGAGCCAAGAGTACTTCAAAGTACTTAAACCGCAAATTCCAAGTTTCATACCGCATAACATTTCCAGTGAGTATCATAGTCCCATTTTACTTGCTTTTAGCAAACATATTATTTTAGGATGAGAAACATGCTTCTTTTATGTTTTACATTATGGATATAAGTGCTTAAAATTATATTCTATTGTGTTGAGTTTATGACTTAGCTTAAACCCCAATTCTGATATCGTTAATTACTTGTTTATGGTAAACGCGAATAATGTGGATAGATCTATTTGAGGGTGACTCATCACATCCGGCATAGTCTTTAGTCTAGCAGATGCATAACCTTCAACTTTGTAGCTCTAGCTAAGTGAGACTACATGATTTCGGGTTCTTGATTGTTAAGTACGATATAGGGAGCTCATGTTTATTTAGAATATATTTACAACTGTTTGTACTTGAAAATCTTATGGTCCATACAATTATATAATTAAACCTATGATCTCACCAACATTATTGTTGACCTTTTTAAGCATGTGTTTTCTCAGGTCCATAAGCAGGAGTCCGCATACTTTCAGGTTGGCTTTTAGGATGTCGTCAAGATGTCGGGATGTCTTTTAAAAATAAATCATCATGCACTATGTTTAAGTATTGTACTTTGTTATATTTTGGTTGTAATTGTTGTACTTTACTTTTAAAGTCCCGACATGTAACTCAAAATTTGTACTTGTATGTTGAAATAAAAACGTTTCCACTGTCGTCTTTAGAAATCGTTAACTATAACTGGGACACCTATCACGTCACATTTCGGGATCGGAATGGGGTCGTGACAAGTACAATGCTACCAAAGGTAGACTTTACTAACAATTGGGTTCACACAAACCATCACCACATCTTGCTCCAACCTTGAGCATACGAAGGATTTAAACCAACACCTAAACACTTCGAACAAAGAGTTCACCACTATTTGCACAAACTTTAATCTTGCAATCATCCAATTGCTATAGTTTGTCAATTTCCATCTAGTCACTCATGTACCTAAGGGTTTCTCTCCGGTACCCTAAGTACAATGTAACCGCAACACAATCGGAGTCGAATACTACGCTAGTAGGTATGAAAGAGGCACCTAACGTTGCGTCATGTAGACTCCATTACCAACATACATCGAGATCAAACACTCAATCTCTAGGGTTCCAACCACTCAACGAACCACACGGTTCATCAATTTCAACACGAGAGCGAACACGCTCTAACATCCGAACACCAAAGCCTATTCCCAAGGCTTGGTAATAACATTTCTCAACACTAAGGAATGCTTGCTTGCACCAAGTCTTACGCCCTTCGCCCGACAATCAAACGTCACCATAGGGTAATTCCATTAGGAATGTCACCCTTAACAATATCATGCACAACACAATGCATTTAATAAACCCGAACTCATCGACACATATTAAATATTCAAAGGACATATTCATTAAAACGAAACGTACCTTAACGTCTCCTTGCCGCACCCATCCCCGCTAACTCGGGACATTCCGACTTACGATGTCCTTCTTCTTGGCAATTAAAGCACACCGTGGCATTACCCTTTGGCACCGAGCATTCTCAAGACTTGTGACCCCTCACGCCACAATTGTAACACCTAGACGCACTAGAGTCCGATATACTCATCCGTATACCACCCGTGCTTGCACTTGTACCCTTAGTACTCTTACTTGGAGCACCATACGAAACAAACCTTCTCTTACTTGAAGGTTCACCAATCTTCGATCGCGAATACGACTCGAAACCCCTAGCCACCGCGAATAACTCTGCAAACAACTTCGCATAACCCTGGCTAATTTTATTCTTCAAGTCATCATTCAAAGTTCGATAGAATCCTCCATCAACAAACGATCATTCCCTAATACTCCGGGAAAAAACGAGTCTTCGCCATAAAGGTCGTCTTAAGAGTATTCAAATCCATAGAACCCTGTTGCAAATTTCGCAACTCATTTCGCAATTCTGATAAATCGGCTGACGTCTAGAACTCCTCGAAGAATTCCTTCTTAAACTCATCCCATGATAATGCCATAAACGGTTTACCACCGACAAGATCAATCTTACCATCCAACCAATCCTTCGCCCTACCCCGCAATAAACTAGTAGCGAGTCTTGTCTTCTTTTTGGGAGGGTAATCAATAGTACAAAAACACCCTTCGACATCCGAGATCCAAGTTGTGCTTACCAAAGGATCCGGTTTTCCGTCATACATCGGGGGTTTAGTCCTCATAAAACTCTTAAGACAACGCTCCATTTCACCACTACTTTGGAGTTCGAAATACTTCCTATCCATTTCTTCTCGAAACACACTCATTTGCTCCGCAACGGCGGCCGCAACTGTAGCGTTAAACCCAATAATCAAAACAAATAAGAAACAACTTGCTAACCTTTTCATACAACCAAGGTTGTTCATCAGGCAAACCTTTCTGATACCTTCGATGCCTCTGTCGCGGGTTACAACATGTGTTTGTATTTGTGTTATATTCGTATGTAATCTGGAGGTTAGGTTGAGAAATAGATGGTTTTATATTGAGCAATCTGGAGGTTAGGTTGAGAAACAGATGGTTTTTTATTGGTTTTTTATCGAGTTTTATTTGTTAGTCATTTATTAACTAGACGTGTGTGTATTGGGTTATTTCGATGTGTCGATATTGTCTAAATAATAATATAATTAGACGTGTTCCGTCACTTAAGGTGTCAACACGTTTAAATAAGTTATTATTTAGACGTGTTCCTCTAATTTATCAATTAGACGTGTTAACACGTCTAAATATATCATTATTTAGTTGCAATTAGACGTGTTCATCAATTAGAGGTGATCCTGGTAAAAGTTATTAGACGTGGTTACTAATTAGAGGTGTTATACTTATTTAGACGTGTTGCAGGTTTCTAATTAGACATGTTGCTACTATTATTTAGACGTGTTCCGTGTTTTTTTTTTTTTGTAAAAAACCTTAATTAGACGTGTTCCGTTTGATAAATTAGACGTGTTATATAGTGGACACGTCTAAATGAAGGGCTCTAAATGAGCCGAAATGTAGTAGTGATGTGAAGTGAGCTCTATAACCGAGGACCACTTCACCCGACCCGCACCCATCCTACACATACATATGCACATAGGATATTAACACTCACCTTGTCGCCTTAATGAATGCTACTGAATAATCCACAACTCGCCGATGGAATGTACCTATTCCATTATCACAACACAATAACACAATTAGGGTGGATTTACAAACCAACCCAATTGACACCTAGTGCAATTTCGACCCAAATGCACTTCCAAGCACAAACCACGCCCAAACTAACCAATAATCACTTACACACGTGAAAATGGTCCTAACACACTAATTAAACCCGGACACAAGTGTTAAACACGTGTCTCACCCATTTTGACACCAAAACCCTAATTTTGACCCATTTCAAAATTAGTCAACCAAACGCACTCAAAAGTGTTTCAACACTTCCATAATCACTAAACCTAGTGATTAAACCCATCATCAAAGCCTAATCAAGGCCAAATCGTCAACCAACCCAAAACCCGCCATGTGACAAGAATAACTAGTCACCATAAACCCATTTCATCATCTAAGACGGTTTCACAACAAATCAAGCTCAAACCCAAACTTGAATATCAAATCTAACAAATGAAATTTGGAGTTTGAACTTACCAATACTACCATAACGTAGCCGTGAACGAGATGAACAACTTTAAAACCCGAGCTTTGGTGAGAATCTGACTCCTTCTTCTCCAAATCAAGCTCTCTCTCTCTAAACCCTTCCCCTCTCTCTAGATATGGTTGAAAGTGTTTGTGTTGGTGAAGATAAGGTTGAATGAGCTCAACCTTGCCCATTTGTGGCTTAAAACCCGCCACCAAGTGAAAAGACCAACATACCCCTTTTAAAATCTAAAAAATACACAGCTGGCCCGACAGACCAATTGACGGCGTCCAACATTCTGGACGGCGTCCAGTCCTTCTCTGCTAGACGGCATCCCACCATCCTGGACGGCATCCCGAATAACTGAACAAAGCTGAAACCGAAACAGGGTCTTACAATATGTGTGGGTGATATAACGGCACAAAGATTCCCCTTAGCACGGTAACGTTTAATAATTGGTTTTTGAACCGGTGAACGCGAATATTAGATATGGATCCATAGGGTTTGACATCCCCACTCGGGCTAGTCGCGCTAGCATTTAATGGGTATTTGATACTTCGAGGACATACGCACTCGCCAAGTGTACTTTTAGGGGGTATTACTATTACGTTAAGTTAGTTACCGGGTGCGCACAGATAAACATATACTTTTCATACTGTTTTGGAATACAAAATCTCGTGGTCAACATTACATTACTGATTACAAACTATAGCTCACCAACATTCGTGTTGACTTTTAAGCGTGTATTTCTCAGGTGCTTAGACGTTGTTGCTTCCACTGTTAGACTTGCTGTCTTGGTGTTTTACACTTGCTGTTACAGACTCGCTGTGTTAGACTTCCGCTGCATTACTTAAAGATGTCTCAATCATGGAACTTTTATCTTGTATTCACAACTTATGTTGTTTGAATAATGGCTTGTAAACGAACTTTGTGTCACGTAATCTTTTGTAAAACATTATCCTTTTTGAATGCAAAACTTGTTTTAAAACAACATGTAGTATTGTACCGTGTAATGAACCTGTTGTTGACAATTCGTACATGATGGTTTTGTACGGGGCGTCACATTTGGTATCAGAGCATCGGTTGTAGGGAATTAGGTTGCATTAGTGAGTCTTGACTGAGCGGAGTAGGATTCGCTAATAGGACTAATCTACAACTTGCTCGTTTAATTGCTACTGCTTACTACTACTGCATGCTAATGCTTACCCTTACTGCTATGTGAACTTGCTGTATGCTGCTACTTTCTCGCTACTGCATGCCACTATTTGCTTTTGATTACATGTACTTTTGTTTAATACTATTACAATTGCCATGCTATGTACTGTTAGGATGCTATAGTGCCTGATTACGTGCTTGCTATATGTCTTACTGACATGGAAAAAGTTATTTTTCCTTGTTCAGATGTCAGACATGCTGCCCATGACCTTTGACTTCGAGAGTGACTCAGATACTTCTGCTACCTCACCTACTATTGTTGCTGACTCACTGCTACCCTCCGGTGACTCTGGTGATTCGTCTTCTGGAGATAGTAGACACGCGCTTTACCTGATGGACGTCTCAGACGGAGACGAGGATCCCGAGGTAATTCCAGCACCGCCCAGTCCTAGACTCCCGGGGCCACAGCACCATTTCTATAGTACTGTGATCCCTGGGGGAAATGGAGACGGTCCCTTCCGTAACGAGCATGGACATTGGGCTAGACGCACTGCTTACGGACGTGTCATACCGATTACACCTGGCAGATATCGACTCATGACCACCTGCCAGACACATCCACCCATACGTGATGTACCTGCACTATATTTCGACGATACAGACGGATCATCATCCGATGACACCAGCGAGGAGGATTCCGAGGAGGATTCTGAGGAGGACTTCGAGGAGGAGTCCGTGCAGCCACCCTCTACCCCGCCGAAGAAGCGGTACCGTTTTGATGGTACTGTTATTCCAGGGGTTAATGGAGGAAAGTCGTTCGTGAACGCACATGAACAGTTGGTTAGGGTCACCGCCCGTAAAAGGGTTGTACCATATCCTGCCGATCCATTTGTGGGTAAGGTCGCCCGCTCAGAGCCGTCTACTTCTAGTACTACATCTGCATTATCTGGACCATCTGCACCATCTGCACCACCTGCTCCACCAGCATCCCCTATCATCGAGGAACTGACGAGGGAAGTGCATGCCCTCCGTGCTCGGGTAACTGAGCTCGAGGACCAGATGTCCCACCTGATGGACATCATTTACCCACCCTCGCCTAGGACCGTTGTATTAGATTTCTTTATGTATTCCGTTTTTAGTTTCATGTTTTTCATTTATGTATTGTACAAACCTTATGCTATTGTATGCGATTTTCTTATTATGAATGGAACTAATGTTGTTGATTTTCTTATTATGAATCAAACAATTCAACTCAAACTTGATGTGTGTGGTGTGTATGTTCAAAATGATAAGTAAAGTAATGTAAAGAACATAGACATAAGGATTTATAGTGGTTCGGGTGGATGTTAACTAATCCACCTTAAACCACTCCCCGATTACACTAATCGGGATTTCTTGCTTCACTAAGCAGTTTTCTCCAAACCCGGTGGAGATCCGATTTACATGTCTTCAACTTCTTTGGTAGACAAGAAACCTAATCTTTCTATCCCTTTGAAAGACCAACTCCAACTTAGATCAACTTGTCTTCACCTTGGACAAGTATTAATCTTCAAATAAGATTAATCAACTTCCTAAGTACTTTTAAGGAAGTAGATCACTAAGGTAGCCTATGCTTCTACTAATTGAAGTTAAAGACTCATACACTTTGCAATGATGATCCTAAGACAATACTAGAACATACATTACACTAAGTAAACTCACAAGATAAATAATTTTGATTAGTAAGTTTACAACAACCAAATTCTATATCCATAAGATCATAGAATCTTCTCTTGCTTGATCACATTTGAGTAGTAATTAAAGCACTTATGATATCTATAAATAAGCCTTTGAAATATGCAAGAGGGTCAGTTTCAAATGCTCTTCAATGCTTGCCTTTTATAGTGAGATTCAAAAAATTGCCGTTATCCCACGGTTGCCAGCACGGTCGACCGTGGTTCGACTGCGCATGCTCCAGTCCAAAATATGTATCTGTTGTATGACCGTTTGACTCAGATCTGAACACTACATTTTGGAGCCTTTACTCCTTCTAGCACCTGCAAAAGAAACCAACATCCTATACAAGTACTATATGCATTAAGTGTGTGGGTTTTGGTCTTATTGAGTGAAAGTGACATAACACTCCAAGAAACTCAACATTCTTGGAGAAGTGTCTTGATTAATATTTTGGGAAATCTCAGTTTGGTCAAGACTTAGTTAGTCACATTAATCCATTTGGTTTAATTCTAAAGACTAGTTAATATGTCATTAACTTCCTAGTTTCAATTAATCACAAGTTATATTCATTTCAAGATTAAGTAGAGATTAATTGAATGATGTCTTTCTAAAATAATCATTAAGTGTGTAAAGACATCAATGTTAAGTCATACATGGATAAGTAATCACAACTTGTTACTTAGACAAGACCAAATAGACAATTGACCATTATTCCTTTGTGAACCATTTTACACTTAATTTATTGGAGTAAGCTAGTTACTTGAATCCTGGTATTCTAACCAGTAGCACATAGCAAGCATGTTAATCAAGTTGGTAAATTAATGAGTATTAAACATGTTAGCAAGTAGAAAGTAATACTCACACATAACAAGATATAGTTATTCTAAAATCAATCATATAGATATTTGCATAACATTATAGTCTAAGCTTTTAGCAAGCTTACTTGCAATGTAACATATTGCATGATTAATGTGTAAGCACACATTAATGTCCAACACATGCACAAGGGAAGATCAATCTCTAGTTGGGACTTGGTGATCATCCTAAATGTATCTAAGTGTATTTTAGGATTACAAGTCTTTACTAGTTACACTTGAAAGCATTGTTCTTCATTTTTCCTTAATTAATCACTAAGTCATATTTAATTTATATTAATATTCTAGTAACATTAGCTTAAGTGTGTTGGTACTTGGTGATCATACTAAAGATATCTAGATAAGTTTTAAGATCACAAGTTATTGATTAACACTTATGTGTTATGCCTAATCATGGTTAATTTGTCATTAAGATGTAATTAAGCGTAATTAACCAAGATTAGTGTTTTTATGATCAAGACTCAATTGAGTATGAAAAGGACATCTATTCTAAGCATTTTGAACAAGGTTTCATGAATTATAGATGTCGGGAACTAGTCAAACTAAATTTGGTAAAAAATGGTGACAGTGAATGAAAGGACCCGTTCATATCGGTTATAAACGATTCACAATAGTTGATTACATTGCGAGGTTCTGACCTATATATGATACATTTTACAAACATTGCATTCGTTTTTAAAAGACAACTTTCAATACAATGATAGTTGACAATATGCATACCATTTCCCAATATATCCAAACTATAAATGACTTAATCTGTCATTTATTTAATAATAATCTTTTTGAACTCGATCGACTCGAATGCAACGTCTTTTGAAATATGCCATGAATGACTCCAAGTAATATCTTTAAAATGAGCAAATGCACAACGGAAGATTTTTTTAATACCTGAGAATAAACATGCTTAAAAGTGTCAACCAAAAGGTTGGTGAGTTTATTAGTTTATCATAAACATTCATTTCCATCTTTTTAACAGACCACAAGATTTCAAATATAAGTAATCATACACTCGTAAGTGTAAAAATCATTCTATCGAAATTCAACACCTGGTAACTGACATTAACAAAATACATCTAGAATATGTGACGACCCGGAAATTTGTGACCAAATTTAAACTTTATCTTTAGATGATTTAATATTTCCGACACGATAAGCAAAGTCTGTAATGTTAAAATCTCAAAAACTTTGAAACTATATTTATGTAATCAATTACCCTTTAACCGTGCTCGACGATTCACGAACATTATGTGTAAATAGATACGTATATATTTAAATATATATAAACAATAATTTGAAATATATTATAATTAACTATGTAAAATAAAATAATATATAATAATTATTATTTAAAACATATCTATATATATAAATAAGGTATATTTAATATATAAATATAGTTCCGAATTTATTTAGTAAACAATAGAAGCACTCGTTTATCATTCGATGGTTATTTAAATAAGTTAAGTTCAAACTTAGGTAATTTTAAAATAACGGTGATCCGAAAATGAGTAATATAAATTTTAGGCTTATTAAAAATGTATTTAGGAACTATTTGTTGAATTTTAAAACTTTTTATATTTTACTTGGGATTGGGAGTGAATAATTAATGTAATTTTTATTTAATAATTAATGATCGAATTTTATACCATAATAACCAAAATAAATAAATATAGATAATTTAAAATTTTGGGATTTTTCTGGAGACTTTTATCCGTCACTGAATTAATCAATGGGGCACGATATAACACCCCGCGAAGAGTGTCGGTAGATAAGAACAAAATTTAAGGCTGCTTCTGTTTATTCACACGTTTATATTCATGTTTTATTATAATATTGTTATTATTATTCGATTATTATTCTTATTTGAAATTCTTCACCTATACTATCTGATCTATATATACATCCATACGTGCATGATTATCAACCAAACTCATTACCCCCATTACCCTCCTTTTTCAATCACCATCTTCAAACACCACAACCATTTCCATTTCTCTTTCTTATGATCACCAACATCATACACATTCAAGTATTACTTCTTCGTTGATCAATCACCAACTCACTAATCCCTTCCTCCTCAAAAAACCATTCGGTCACCACCCTACAACCATGGCCATCACCACCGAGACCACCTTCTAACACCTTATCCATCAACACCCTTCACTACCCATTTAACCACTCTTAAACTACTCGAGTTTTATTTCTACATATAATCGTCAAAGTTCGATAGCTTGTATCTTGTACAAGCCATTCGACACACAAGTTAGGCCACTCCAAAAACTATTTTGTTATTCGAATAACACCTCAACTCAAGAACTACTCAACCAAAACTCCATCTGCGAATGGTAACCTGCTCGATGACATCACACAAACAACACCATCATTCATTATCATCCCTTGTATACTTATGATCGCTACTGTTTTTATTCGTTAACCAACCATCATCATCGTGAATCTTTGCTACCGGTTTACTGTTTATATTTTCTATCTTAGTTGAACAACAAATAAACCCACTTGTTTCTTGATGATGTTGCACGAGACCGAAACCAAGAACCCACGGCCGCCACCCTCACCACCTCAACACCTATCATCATCGAACAAAGCAACCACCATTTAACCACTTCACCTTATTTTATTTTTTTATTATTATTTTTTTTATTGCTTTAGTTCTTCTTTCACGATTCCTACTGCCACACGATTATTGTTTCTGTTTTGTTCTATTTGAACTGCCAAAACTGCCCAAGGATCACCACTTGAAACCACCACAACCGTCGTTAACCACCACTTCACCTTACCACTAATCACCCTCACATAAAATCACCAAGAACCCACTTTTAAATCTGTTGCCCATCTGTTCCTGATCAAAAGTAAACACCAACATCAATTCTATCCAATGATCATCGTATTGTTGCTATTTTCTATTCGCTTCTGTTTATGGGTTAACCCACGAATCACCATCAGATGTTATTACTTTTGCTCGCTGGACGATATAAAGGATCGAATATGATGATGATATAATAAGATACCACGATGAATATGAGGATGCTGTTTAATATTAACGATGATGAATAAGAGGAATCTGCAGCCTGAAATCGACGTCTTCTTTTTAATTGTTAACTGCACGATTTTTTTTTACTGACACTTTAGAACAAGTAACCCCACTTCCAGCTCATTCAACAAATCTAAAACTATTCTGGACGTTCATTTAGTTTATCGTTGGGCTTTCGATTGAAATTTTGGGCCGTGTTTGTTTATATCGGCTGTTGGGCCATCATGTATCTGTTTTTATGATTTGGGCCATGTACTGTTTTCTACTTGGGCCGTGTATGCTCCGTTGGGCCGAAGACATGATGATAAGGAACCTTGATAAATGACAGGATGGATATAATCAATGATACACAGTTTCGTGTAATAAATAATTAAACGAGAAAGTTAAAACAAAAACAATTTAATGGTTCATTGGTTTAGGAGGAAAATGGGGGAACGAGAGGTCTTGGGTTCGAACCTGGGCATAGGCATTTATTTTGGAACTTTTTCTTCCTTAAGAGGTAGTTATTATTACTACTCTTATTATTATTATTATTATTATTATTATTATTATTATTATTATTATTATTATTATTATTATTATTATTATTATTATTATTATTATTATTATTATTATTATTATTATTATTATTATTATTATGTTTTTATTATTATTATTAATATAGTTTACATTATTATCATTTATATAAGTATTATAAGTATTATTATTATTATCATAGTTATTATTATTATTATTAGTGTTATTATTAGTATTGACATGATTTTAAGATTATTATTATTAAACATTAGTATTAGTATTATCATTAAGAATTAATATAAAGGTTATCATTATTATTATTAACTTATAACATTTTTATTCATTTTTACTAGTATTACCATTATTAATAGTATTATAGGTATTTTCATTTTTTTAACATTATTATTATTTTTAACATTAAAATTATTATTTTTAACATTATTATTATTATCATCTTATCAAATAGATACTTATAGAAAACATATATACGAAGTGTATATATATATATATATATAGAAATATATCAATGGAAATAATATATATATTATTAATATCAATACATAACTTGTTCGATTACCATTACAAGTTATAATATATATATATATATATATATATATATATATATATATATATACTATAGGTTCGTGAATCCGAGGCCAAACCTACACTTGTTCAATGCCGTCATATGTATTTTTACTACAAAATACGATATTGTGAGTTCATTTTATTCCCTTTTACTCTTTACATTTTTGGGACTAAGAATACATGCGCTGTTTTTACCACTACTTTATTAAATGCTTTTGAAATATATATTTTGAACTGATAATACATGAATTGCTTTTATAAATGTTTGACGAGATAGACACACGCAAAACATTCCTCGAATGAATTATGTGAACATGATAA
The DNA here is from genome assembly GCF_046630445.1 of Rutidosis leptorrhynchoides. Taxonomy (NCBI): domain Eukaryota; kingdom Viridiplantae; phylum Streptophyta; class Magnoliopsida; order Asterales; family Asteraceae; genus Rutidosis; species Rutidosis leptorrhynchoides. Next base: position 319,705,551 of record NC_092342.1, read on the forward strand.
TTGCCACCATTGAATTATGTGGAAATGATAATTGCCACCATTGAATTTTGTGGACATGATAATTGCCACCATTGAATTATGTGGACATGATAATTGCCACCATTGAAATATGTGGACATGATAATTACCACCAATTGATGTGAATGTTATGTATCGAGCGAATGATTTTTATACACAGGTTATGTGTATTATATTTTGTACACGAGATATGTGTATGGTTACTAAGATTTATGAAAATGGTTTTGTACACGAGAAAGGTGTACTGTATTTAAAAGATATCGCATGTACATTACAGGTAGGTATAGGATTCGGGCCCATTTGTACTATGCAGCATTTAAATCTTGTGGTCTATCAAAATGATGAATTTTATTGTTTTAAGATAAACCTATGAACTCACCAACCTTTTGGTTGACACTTGAAAGTATGTTTATTCTTAGGTATGAAAGAAACCTTCCGCTGTGCATTTGCTCATTTTAAAGACCTTATTTGGAGTCGATCATCGCAATGGGACCAGATGTTGGTGACTTCATCCAGATGGATTAGGACGGGGTATGACATGTGGTATCAAAGTGGTGGTCTTAGCGAACCAGGTCTTGCATTAGTGTGTCTAACTAGTAGTTGTTTAGATGCATTAGTGAGTCTGGACTTCGACCGTGTCTGCATGTCAAAAGTTTTGCTTATCATTTAGTGTCAAAAATTATTTGCTAATCATCCTTAAAGTCTAGACACGTCTTACTGCCTCTATTGCATAGATTGTGTATAGATAAATTCATATCTTAACGTATCTGTTATTGTTACCTTTGCCTGACAGCTTCCGTAGATTTCTCCGTAACTTATGGGATTTTAGTATTATATATGCATATGTAAATTATGTATTGCAGGGTACTAATCTACATCCTATAATCTATTTCTTATCGAAAAATCCTTCATCTGATCGTACGAGATGAATCCCTCAACCAGTTCGAATTCCTCGGATTCTGACAGCTATTTCGATATGGAGTTTCATCTAAGCTCCGAAAGCAGTGTCACCAGAATGAATCAACCAATTCATCTGATGGGTTCGTAGCCTACTTAATCATTGGAGATAAAAAGAAGGTGATCCTTTCCATTAACCAAATTCACCTCTTGGCAAAGAACCTGAAGCACTTACCGGTGAACCAGTCCAAAATATCATTTTCACCCTCATTTCTCGAATATCTCATCATGATTACATAATATCTCAGATTCTAAACCTTATTCATTTGCTCGTTCCAACCGACAATCATCCCGGAATAATAGAAGAAGTCAACAAACTTCGCGCTCAAGAAATAAATTTGGAGAATCTGGTGCAAAATTTACCAGCTTCAGCAACATCACCGGCACCAACAGTACCACCAACAACCCAAGTTTCAACATCTCATGCCTCAACATCTCATTCTGTACCTCGAGAATAATCATCGTTCTACATGACGTTCTACATCATTTATCTTCGTTCGACATAATGGTTATGTAACCTCTAATGTTTTAGAGATTATGTACTCTAGTTCTAACCGTAAACCAAATGAGTTTAATATCATATTAACTCATTAAATCCATGATTACATCTGAAGAAAATATATATGTATATATGTTTTCATAAAGATTGTAATTAAAAATTCTTTTGTACAAACTGTTAATGGTGAAAATATTTTAATGGGTAGGTAATACCCGAGGAATATTTAGATTTCACATTAATAAGTTACACTGTACATTCTTCGAATCTGAATCAACAGTCATTTACTATCCTATTTACATCCACAGATATACGTATCTGTTCACCGCAGAATAACCATTTTCTTTCAATTTCATATTTGGATTTTGACTTATCAGAATTCAACAAGTGGCATAATGAAGAAAACATTGGACAAAATAAAATTTGTTAGAAACAAACAAATTAACTATGAGAAATTTTGTTAAGAATCCACGCTAACAAAATCCTAGCTAACTGTTCCTAGCTAACTGTTAATTCCTTATTACATTTTATTTATCACAATTTATTTATCGCAATTTAATTATCGCAATTTTAATTCTCGCAATTTTATTAATCTCATTTAATTTCTGTTATTTATTTTACGCACTTTAAATATCGGGACATGTATACAAAGTTTTGACATATCATATCGAAGCATCTATATATATTATTTGGAATAACCATAGATACTCTATATGCAGTAATGTTCGAGTTAGCTATACAGGGTTGAGGTTGATTCTCAAATAATATATATACTTTGAGTTGTGATCGAGTCTGAGACATGTACACGGGTCACGATACGTATTAATTAATTCGAATATTATATATTAAACTATATATGAATTATTGGACTGTTAACTGTAAACTATCGACTATGGACTAATATCATTGGACAATTAAAATGAATTAAAATATTGATTATAACATATGAAACTAAGCATTTCTTCAAGTTTGCCACTTGATCTCATCTTAAACCTCATTTGTATCTTGACGATTACAATATGCGTTCACACCTTTCATAATTCTTGAAAACACCTCAATCGAGAGGATGAACCAACCGTACTTCATCTACGGAAGAAAAGATTGATACATATAGTTATGCACCTGAAAATACTCGGAACCTGAGTAAACGTTTAACACGTATCTGTGCTAATTCCTTTAGTGTTATTATTACCCAAAATAACTTGGGGATTCCTCTCAAAGTAGCAAATTTTGTCACAGCTCCAGCAAGTCAACTTCTATTTTTCGCTCGAAACAACCTTATTAACACTTTGATATATATGTGCGCTCTTTTATTGTTACCGGGAAACCTTTTATATTCCACCATACTACCATCATCGTTTAATCATCTAAAAACACAATTCTCTTGAAACCACCTCGGATTGATAACCGATGATTCAGATATGGTAGCATTAAATGCAGAGGAAACAACAAAATTGTAGATGGTCTAAACGGCCAAATGTTGATAATTAAGAATGGAATTGTTAGGAACGCTCGATAGAAAAAGTTGATACTGAAAAACAGATTGAGCTAACCATGAAGGAGACCAAGGACAAATACAAGGACCAAACCCTATATTCAAAGAATCCAGGTAATTCTGGATCCGATGAAATCTTTAGAGAATATCCTGCTCCGAAGTCATGTTAAAATCTTGCGGAAAATTTTTCCTTATCAACTTTCGAACTTAGAAATTCTAAAATATCATCATAAATATCTTCGATACTTCTGAAGATATTTTCATAAATATTCTCGTCCGAAATTATATACCTCTTCGTGCTATCTGTAATACATTATATTGGAAATTTCTGTAAAATCTAAGTATAAACTATGAATGAATTCTGAAGTAGTGTTGGGAACTGAAGCATGAGTTAGTATAATATAATGACACTTGATCAACGTGATTATATTACAGTAAGTCATGCTGAGTTTGTAATGGAACGTGATGATTCACAGACTATAACGTCATCATGTGTCATGTTACACGACTCTTTCATTCTACTTAACCTCTAAACGTGTTAAGAAAATATTTTCTTAATATTTCTATCTTTCCGTGAATTCTAATAATTTAACAAATCAGATCGTGATATTACAATTTCTTTCTTAGAACATTAGTGAGGATCAAAATTTTGTTAATTCCTAAAGAATCAAATCTTTAGAAGATTTTCTTTAAATCCCTTGAATTCCGAAAATCCACCGTGACTACGTCAAAAGTTAAATCTCTATCTCAATCTTTTGTGACAGCTTCACTCGTACGCTTCACATAATAGAATCGTTTTATCTATATTAATCAATAATGATGAAACTCTACTTATCAACACATATTCGTCATAAAAACATTTTTATTATTAGCCATGACGACCTAAATCAAATTTCGGGACGAAATTTCTTTAACGGGTAGGTACTGTGACGACCCGGAAATTTCCGACCAAATTTAAACTTTATCTTTAGATGATTTAATATTTCCAACACGATAAGTAAAGTCTATAATGTTAAAATCTCAAAAACTTTGAAACTTTATTTATGTAATCAATTACCCTTTGACCGTGCTCGACGATTCACGAACATTTATGTGTAAATAGATACGTATATATTTAAATATATATAAACAATAATTTGAAATATATTATAATTAACTATGTAAAATAAAACAATATATAATAATTATTATTTAAAACATATCTATATATATAAATAAGGTATATTGAATGTATAAATATAGTTCCGAATTTATTTAGTAAATGATAGAAGCACTCGTTTATCATTCGATGGTTATTTTAATAAGTTAAGTTCAAACTTAGGTAATTTTAAAATAAACGATGATCCGAAAATGAGTAATATAAATTTTGAAACCAAACACATTACCCTCCTTTTTCAATCACCATCTTCAAACACCACAACCATTTCCATTTCTCTTTCTTATGATCACCAACATCATACCCATTCATGTATTACTTCTTCGTTGATCAATCACCAACTCACTAATCCCTTCCTCCTCAAACAACCATTCGGTCACCACCCTACAACCATGGCCATCACCACCGAGACCACCTTCTAACACCTTATCCGTCGACACCCTTCACTACCCATTTAACCACTCTTAAAGTACTCGAGTTTTATTTTTACTTATAATCGTCAAAGTTCGATAGCTTGTATCTTGTACAAGCCATTCGACACACAAGTTAGGCCACTCCAAAAACTATTTTGTTATTCGGATAACACCTCAACTCAAGAACTACTCAACCAAAACTCCATCTGCGAATGGTAACCTACTCGATGACATCACCCAAACACCACCATCATTCATTATCATCCCTTGTATACTTATGATCGCTACTCTTTTTATTCGTTAACCAACCATCATCATCGTGAATCTTTGCTACCGGTTTACTGTTTCTATTTTCTAGCTTAGTTGAACAACAAATAAACCCACTTGTTTCTTGATGATGTTGCACGAGACCGAAACCAAGAACCCACGGCCTCCACCCTCACCACCTCAACACCTATCATCATCGAACAAAGCAACCACCATTTAACCACTTCACCTTATTTTTTTTATTATTTTTTTTGTTGCTTTAGTTCTTCTTTCACGATTCCTACTGCCACACGATTATTGTTTCTATTTTGTTCTATTTGAACTGCCAAAACCGCCCAAGGATCACCATTTGAAACTACCACAACCGTCGTTAACCACCACTTCACCTTACCACTAATCACCCTCACATAAAATCACCAAGAGCCCACTTTTAAATCTGTTGCCCATCTGTTCCTGATCGAAAGTAAACACCAACATCAATTCTATTCAATGATCATCATATTGTTGCTATTTTCTGTTCGCTTCTGTTTATGGGTTAACCTACGAATCACCATCAAATGTTATTACTTTTGCTCGCTGGACGATATAAAGGATCGAATATGATGATGATATAATAAGATACCACGATGAATATGAGGATGCTGTTTAATATTAACGATGATGAATAAGAGGAATCTGCAGCCTGAAATCGACGTCTTCTTTTTAATTGTTAACTGCACGATTTTTTTTATGGCCAACTCTTTAGAACAAGTAACCCCACTTCCAGCTCATTCAACAAATCTAAAACCGTTCTGGACGTTCATTTAGTCTATCATTTGGCTTTCGATTGAAACTTTGGGCCGTGTTTGTTTATATCGGCTGTTGGGCCATCATGTATCTGTTTTTATGATTTGGGCAATGTAGTGTTTTCTACTTGGGCAGTGTATGCTCCGTTGGGCCGAAGACATGATGATAAGGAACCTTGATAAATGACGGGATGGATATAATCAATGATACACAGTTTCGTGTAGTAAATAATTAAACGAGAAAGTTAAAACAACAAAAATTTAACGGTTCATTGGTTTAGGAGGAAAATGGGGGAACAAGAGGTGTTGGGTTCGAACCTGGGCATAGGCATTTATTTTGGAACTTTTTCTTCCTTGAGAGGTAGTTATTATTACTACTCTTATTATTATTATTATTATTATTATTATTATTATTATTATTATTATTATTATTATTATTATTATTATTATTATTATTATTATTATTATTATTATTATTATTATTATTATTATTGTTATTATTATTATTATTATTATTATTATTATTATTATTATTATGTTTTTATTATTATTATTATTAATATAGTTTACATTATTATCATTTATATAAGTATTATAAGTATTATTATTATTATCATAGTTATTATTATTAGTGTTATTATTAGTATTGACATGATTTTAAGATTATTATTATTAAACATTAGTATTAGTATTATCATTAAGAATTAATATAAAGGTTATCATTATTATTATTAACTTATAACATTTTTATTTATTTTTACTAGTATTACCATTATTAATAGTATTATAGGTATTTTCATTTTTTTAACATTATTATTATTATTTTTAACATTAAAATTATTATTTTTAACATTATTATTATTATCATCCTATCAAATAAATACTTATAGAAAAAATATATACAAAGTATATATATATATATATATATATATATATATATATATATATATATATATATATATATATATATATATAAAGAAATATATCAATAGAAATAATATATATATTATTAATAGCAATACATAACTTGTTCGATTACCATTAAAGGTTTATATATATATATATATATATATATATATATATATATATATATATATATATATATATATATATATATATATATATATATATAATATAGGTTCTTGAATTCGAGGCCAAACCTACACTTGTTCAATGCCATCATATGTATTTTTACTACAAAATACAATATTGTGAGTTCATTTGATTCCCTTTTACTCTTTACATTTTTGGGACTGAGAATACATGCGCTGTTTTTACCACTGCTTTATTAAATGGTTTTAAAATATATATTTTGAACTGAGAATACATGAATTGCTTTTATAAATATTTGACGAGATAGACACAAGCAAAACATTCCTCGAATGAATTATGTGGACATGATAATTGCCACCATTGAATTATGTGGACATGATAAATGCCACCGTTGAATTATGTGGACATGATAATTGCCACCTTTGAATTATGTGGACATGATAATTGCCACCATTGAATTATGTGGACATGATAATTGCCACCAATTGATGTGAATGTTATGTATCGAGAGAATGATGTTTATACACAGGTTATGTGTATTATATTTTGTACACGAGATATGTGTACGGTTACTAAGATTTATGAAAATGGTTTTGTACACGAGAAAGGTGTACTGTATTTAAAAGATATCGCATGTACATTACAGGTGGGTATAGGATTCGGGCCCATTTGTACCATGCAGCATTTAAATCTTGTGGTCTATCAAAATAATGAATTTTATTGTTTTAAGATAAACCTATGAACTCACCAACCTTTTGGTTGACACTTGAAAGCATGTTTATTCTCAGGTATGAAAGAAACCTTCTGCTGTGTATTTGCTCATTTTAAAGACATTATTTGGAGTCGATCATCGCAATGGGACCAGATGTTGGTGACTTCCTCCAGATGGATTAGGACGGGGTATGATAGAATATCCCTCGCATAACACGTGCTTTGCACTCAGTATGCTCACAGCATACAAACAGGCCATCCCTTTTAAAAATGATGGTTGTATACACCTTACCACAGGTCATAGCTTTTAAAGATGGCGGTTGTATACTAAAAGTCGAAGTATTAAAGCAGTTCAAATTCTCTGACTGGGGCTTGTCAAAGTCCATAGATCTATCTTTAGAATTCGCGTCAGTTAGTGGCAATTATAATAAACACTAATTCTTAGGTTACCAGCAAAAAGGGGTGATATCCGGTGTACTCATATATCGGTGGCAATTATAATAAACACCAATTCAATTGTAGAATGTTTTTATGTACTTGTGTCTATTTCCTCAAATATTTATAAAAGCAGCGCATGTATTCTCAGTCCCAAAAATATATATTGCAAAAGCATTTAATAAAAAGGGATCAAATGAACTCACAATACTGTATTTCGTAGCAATTATGTAAATGACGGCACTGAACAAGTTCAGGGTTAGCCTCGGATTCACGAACCTATGTATATATATATATATATATATATATATATATATATATATATATATATATATATATGTTGGTCAATATCTGTCTAACAATTTAGGTCAAGTCGTAGTGTATCACAATCCTAATGCTCGAGACCGATATGCAAAAGTCAACAAAAGTCAACTTGACCCAAAATGACTTCCAAAATCCACACATGTTTATTATATAACATAAATATAGTCGTTTTATATATTTAAATATATTTATTAGATTTTATTAGAGTAAATAATACAATTCATTTATTAATAAATAAAAATTTATATTAAAATTTATATATGATAAAAATATACTTTTATATATCTCAAGTAATAAAATTTATACAGTTCATTCAATATCATAAAAATATAGTGGTATGTATTATTAATGTAATTATGTTATGTGTGGTAGAAATATCTTTGTATCACATATATATTTGATAAAATAATATTGATAATAATAATAATAAGTTAAAGTTGTATTATTTTGTAATAATAATAATAATTATTATTCTAATAATAATAATAATAACCATATTTGTATTTACTAATGATGATATTAATTATAATAAAATGATAATTCTAATCATGATAATTTTAATAATAACGATACTTTTTAATATTAACTGTAATAATAATATTTTATATAAAAATAATAATTCTATTAAAAATGATAATTAATAATAATAATAATACAAAAATGATAATAATAATGATATTTTATAATAACAATGATATTTCTATCAAAAATGATAATTTTAATAAAATGATAGTTTTATTATTAATGATACTTTAAATAATAATAATAATAATAATAATAATAATAATAATAATAATAATAATAATAATAATAATAATAATTATTATTATAATTATAATATTAATAATAACCTTAATGATAATAACGATAGTAATAATAATAACAATAACAATTTTAACGATAATACTTATATTGATAAAGATAATGATAATAATAATAAAAATAATTATTAGATAATAATAATAATAATTACGATAATAATAACGACGATAGTAATAATAATAATAATAATATTAGAATTGATGATACACTTGACTCTATCTTTTAATCCGTTCATCGAAACCACACGAGTTCTAAATGAAAAGTTATTAATTTTTCGCCAGCTTTCCAATGACATGCATATCGTATACCTTATCTCAGTAGCATATATATTAAATTCGTGATTTATCATAAACTATTTAACTACAAAATTAAACATACAAGCATGCATAATCATATATACTCGAGCACTAGTCAGGGATACACTATTATTATATAAAAGATAAGATATGAATGCTCACGTATCAATATTGTGATTCAATATTGCAGGAAAGTACGTAAACGCAAAGGAGATGATAACCACTAGATTGACCTCAAGATCAATACCCTCGAACCATACCTATAACCTCCTTAGCTATAACTCATAATTTCCTTAGCTCTATCCCGCTCGAAAAACCCATTTGAAAATACTCGCTCATGACCTCGTCGTAGTATTTTATGTACAATACTAATAAATAATACTACTACTACTACTAATAATACGATTAATAATAATAATATTAATCGTAATATTAATAATATTAATCTTAATAATAATAATATAAATAATAATATAGATAATATGTATATATAGAGAGAGTTCGTGAGATTGAAAACATTTGAGTGAATTGAAACTGAAACGCGTTCGAACTTTATAGCCCAGTCATAGACCCATGAGCTCCGCGATTGCAATGGGTTTGTGGTATACTGCTCCGCGATCGTGGAGTAGCCCATTCCAGCTCACACATCAATAATTTATGGCTGCCGACGGATTTTAATTATAATTAATATATAATATATTTAATTTATATAATTAATTATATATAATAAAATATTTACGTGCAAAGTGGACTAATAACTTTTGTTCCAACGATTTATACGATGACGCTCGACTCATGTCCCGCTTCCGGTTTCTCGAACGCATTTTCGTACGCTTAGAAAACTGGTACTTTATATTTCGTGTAATGTACCTTTATACATAACAAGACTCAAATCAATGAAAAACTATCCCACTCAAAATATAATTTATTCATTTGAGTGTTTTGGTCATTTGCTTCTTTAAATCAACTTCTCGTTATTTATATATATGATAATATTAATTTAAATCAAAATGTATATATATATATATATATATATATATATATATATATATATGTATATGTATATATATATGTATATGTATATATATATATATATGTATATATATATATATATATATTCATTAAAAATATAAATTTGTATATATTATATATAATTAAAATATTTATTTAATAATATAATATTTAGTTTTTCAAAACTAATTATATTTCTACTTTCATTTATAATCGTTTGAATAATAGAAAATATTATTTCGTACTATGTTTACATTTTTGGAACTATATATATATATATATATATATATATATATATATATATATATATATATATATATATATATATATATATATATATATATATATATATTGTAATTTATAATATAAAGCTTTAATTAAATTCTTTTAATTCTATATAAATAATTTACCTTTATAAACAACAAGTTTAATAACTCAGTTCTTGAAATTGTTTCCATATGTTTGAAATCAAATCAAATAATATTATAAAGTTTAAAAATATATTTGAAATCATTTAAACAATAGGAAGTAGTATTTTGTAACGTTTGCATTTTAAAGCTTAAAATTGATATACCTCCTTTATGTACAAACGTTTTATAAAAACATTTTGATAATCAAATTATATTCAAAATATACTAGTAGTAGTTGTTATATCATAACATGTTTATAATAATAAAAGTCTATTATATTGAAAAACCATTTCGTTTAGGAAAGTAAAAATCATATATAAATCATAATAGGTTTCATGTTTTTAACTTACTGTTTATTCGTGAATCGTAGAGTTAAGTCTAAAGGATAATCAAACGTATGCAATCATCCTAATGTAACATGTCAAATGGGTTTATCTAGTCGACGAACCTTATCCCAATTATTCATTCTATATGATCAATCATTATGAAAGCTAAATAATTAACTTATCAAAAGACACGAGGAAATTATTGTAAATTATGTATTGGAGATCAAACAAGAATCTCCACTAACTTTTGTCTAGCTTTCGTTATTTGACACTTTGTTCTCATTTGTAAAGCACTTTACTAATTATTCCGAATATCGTTAAAAAGGACAGATTTCTTTAAATCACAGTGGACCTCACAACAGAGACCCATAATCATATCATAATGTAACTGATAATTCAATCATTTGATATTATCTTTTAATTCCTTCGATAAATATATTATACATATATTGATACACATACGTTCATGTAAAGTATTATATATCCAATACTTTGTTAACGTTCTTAATTAATATAACTATATATTATATACACATATATATACACATAAATGTTCGTGAATCGTCGAGCACAGTCAAAGGGTAATTGATTACATGAATATAGTTTCAAACTTTTTAAGACTCAACATTACAGACTTTGCTTATCGTGTCGGAAACATATAAAGATTAAGTTTAAATTTGGTCGAAAATTTCCGGGTTGTCACAGCACCTACCCGTTAAAGAAATTTCGTTCCGAAATTTGGGTGGGATCGTCATAGATGACAATAAATATGTTTTCATGACTCATATGAGTTGGAAATTAGAGTTTTATCATCAGCGATAAAACAACTTGTTTATGTGAAGAGTACGAGTGAAGTTATCACCAAAGAGTGAAATGAGTGAATGCGGGTTCGTCTTAACCGGTGACGTAGTCACGGTTAATTTCCGAAATTTAAGGAATTTAAAGATGATCTTTGAAATCTATAAAAGATTTGATTCTTCGGTGATTAAGGAAGTTATGATTTTCTTTGATTAAATACGTAATCTACCTCGATTGCTATGTCCGTTATTTCGCTATAAATCAACCTCTTCCATTCCATTATTTTCATCATTCCTACACCTTCTTCCTCATTTCATAGTTTTAAAAGATTGTAAAAATGCTTCATCCAGTTCTGATCCTTGATCTCATTCTGACCATCACCACAATCATCCTTCTATTCCAACTTCCACCGGAGGAATCTATTTACTTCTACTTCGCTCTTGGGGTAGTGTTTTTCATAATCCTTCCTTGTATTTGTCTTTCCATAATTATTGACATCTACGGTTAATGATCTTTTCTCTTTGCTGCGATTTATACTCCCCTTTCTATTTCGGAGCTTCATGCTTCTTTTTTCTTTTCGCAAGTAATGGTCCAGAATTTGTAGTTATGAATTTCGGAATGAACATAGTTAATGTTCTAAGAAAGAAATTGTAATAGCACGATCTTGATTTGTCAAATTACCAGAATATCCGGAAAAATAGAACTATCAAGAAGATATGTTCTTAATATGTTTGGAGACTAGGTAGAATGTAAGAGTCGTGTAACATGGCACATGATGACGTTATGATCTGTGAATCATCACGTTCCATTTAGAAACTCAGCATGACTTACTGTAATATAATCACGTTGATCAAGTGTCATTATATTATACTAACTCATGCTTCAGTTCCCAACACTACTTCAAAGCATTCATATTTTAAATTCGAATTTCTCAGAATTTAGAAACTAAAACAGTTTTCTTTATGATATAATACTGATAGCACGAAGAGATAAATAATATCAGATGAGAGTAGTTATGAATATGTCTTCAAAAATATCGAAGATATTTATAATGAAAGATTTGATAATATCTTAGAATATCTAAGATCAGAGGATGATAAAGAATATTTGTCCGTAAGAGTTTAGAATCAGGAGCAAGGCATTCGTTAATGACTTCAGCAGATACTGAATCATTTGGATTCTTTGAAGGCAGGTTTTGTCTTTGTGATTTGTCCACAGCCTCCTTCATGGTTTGCTCAATCCGTTTTCCAGTTCCAATCCTTCTCTTTTTCTGAGCTTTGCCAACACACTACTCTTTATAATCAAATTCTCGACTGTTAAGGTCGTTTACAGTTTTTGCTGCTTCATCAGCATTTTTCCAAAATTCGGAGAACTAGTTCGCAGTTTAGGGTGTTTTTCAGAAACTTCACATTCGAAGTATGTAAGTCTAGGAGATAGACATTATATGTGTATATGTGTGTGTGTGTGTGTGTGTGTGTGTGTGTATAACTGTTGGCGTAGAATTGCTGCGAGATTCGAAATACTGATTGCTGATTCTCAGTAATTGGTATGGCAATTATCATTACAAGATGCAGATGGGGTTTCAATGAGTACATATAATGATTTTTCGGAGAGGCTTACGCTAAAGAGTAATGAAGTTGCTGGTACATCTGCTGATAATGAGGTGGAATATAAAAGGTTCCCCGGTAACGATGGCGAAAAGACAACGTATATATCAAGGTTATAATAAGACTAGTCCGACTGAAAAGTCGATGTTGACTTGCTGGAGCTGTGACAGATTTTTCTACTTTGAAAAGGAATCGCAAAATTTTTTTTGGTAATAAATGCTAAAGGATCTGACATGGATATGTGTTAAACTCTTACTTAGGTTCCATGAGTTTTCCAGGTGCAAGACTATTTGCATAAGTTCTTCTTTTCATGGATGACGTGTGGTTGGATCATCTTCTCGGTTGTTTCTTAATTGAGGTGTTTTCAAGAATCATGGAGGGTTTGAACGTAGGTCGTCGTTGTCAATATCCGTATGATGCAATCGTCGTGAATCTTGAACGATTCGAATATCTTTCTGTATTTTTATGAATAAAAGTGATGTTCTATTATAGTTTGGATTCAAAGTATGGTTTGAAAGATGTAGGAATCTAAGAATGATGTCTTATGTTAGATCTTGACTTGAATTTTGATGTGTCAAAATCAGAATATGTAATTGAATTTGAATGAGAAAGGTTGTCCTAATTTCTATGAGAGAATGTATATTGTCGTGTAAGTATTGAGTATAGTTGACGATTGCTGAATCAGATTTGAAGAATGTAACATTTTAATTGTGAATTTATATATCTCTCGGGTATTACCTACCCGTTAAAAGTTTCACAAGTTATTATTTTGTACAAGAGAATTTTTATTACAGTCTTTATGAAAATATATGTATGAATATTTTCTTCGGATGTAATACAGATTTAATGAGTTAATAATTATTAAGCTCATTCGATTTTTGACTGAAGCTAGAATTCAATAATCTCCAAAACATTAGAGATTACATAATCTTCGCGGAGTATTTCACTGACGTAGTCAATATTTCATTATTTATTCTTATTGACATTCCTTGGTGAATGATGTTGATGCTCTTGGAATTCTTGTGAATTTTGCAAGGCACGAATAATGTTTTCTGGAAAGTTTCGAGTACATCGAAGATGAAATTGTAAAATTGAACATGTATTTGAATAATACACTTGGTTTATTATGCAATGGAACCTATTGAGTTGAAGCAGAGTTTAACAATTGTTGAGTTGTTAATGAAGAATGTACATCATAGCATATTAGTGATATGAATTAATCGAGTAGTATCTACCCTTTAAAATTCACACGTAATAGCTTAATACGAAAAGATATATTGTGGTGTCGTTATTACAATATAAATTTTTCAGAGGGAATGAGTTAATACTTCATAACTCGTTATTACAATATATCCGTTGGTGATGGTGGTGTCGATATCTGAGGTGGTTACAGAATTTACGGAATTTGTGGTGTTACAGATGTTGCTGGTGCCGGTGATACTGTTGGTGATGCCGGCGGTACTGCTAGTGCTGGTGGTGCTGATTTTTGTATAACAAGTCTATTTTGTAACGCACGCACCATTTCTGTTAGGATTTCTATTCTCCCTTCTATCATCTCTATACATCCACTCATCTTGATTTATGGTTATGATTAGAATAAATAATCTCTAAAACTTTAGAGATTATATAATCACCGTAGAATATTTCTCCGATGAAGTTATGAATCAATACTTCATCGTTTGTTATTGTTGGTATTCCTTGGTATTTATGGGGCGTATGACCTTGATGCTCGTGGGACAGATTGTGCAGTTGAGGTTCAAGATGCGGTTGTTGTTGATGGTGGTAATGGTACTGTTGGTGTTGTTGTCAGTGGTACTGTTGATGCTGATGTTGATGTTGCATGTGATGCCTGCAAGCTGTGCATCATATTCTCCAAAGTAACTACTCAAGCGCGACGCTCATTGACTTCTTCTATTACACCGGGATGATCGGTAGTTCGGATGAGCGGGTGAATAAGGAATAGAATTTGAGATAGTATATAATCGTGACGAGATACTCTGGAAACGAAAGAGAAAATGGTGTCTCGAACAGGTTCACTGGTAAGTGCTTCAGGTTCTTCGCCAAGAGGGAAATGTGGTGGATGGAAGGGATCACCTTCTTCTTGTCTCCAATGATTAAGTAGGCTATGAACCCATCCCCAATTCATCCAGAATAGATGATGGCTAATTGATGATGACAAACATACCAGTGATGAGGGACATTTTGCTATAGATACGCAAGTGTTAACAATCACTTGTATCCATCTTTCTCCCCCTTTTGTCGAAGCAAAAAAGGTTAGCTCCCCCTAGAACTATGCTCGCCCTTAGAGCAAAGCTCCCCCTTAAATTGTGCATGATGGAAAATATTTATTAAAACATAACAAGCACACATTTTATTCATAGCAAATACTAAACATAGATAATTCATGTAGTACATTTCTCAAGTAGAATTTTTACATGAATGTCAAATAAGTTCAATCATCATGATGAGAGGAGTGACCCTTTTCCTTGTCTTCAAGCCGGGACAATCTTCGACCGATTTTAGGATGTTTCCATGAATCACACTGTTTTGCCCTTACGTTGGGAGAGAGAGAAAATTGGCTGGATTTTCAAGAGGAGGTTATTGAACATGCTTGGTTGAGGCTCTGCATATCGGGTACGAAGAGACTTGAGTGGAATGATGAAAGGGAGATGTCATTCCAACATATGTGAATAGTTTGGTCAGGTGAAGACCATATGGAAAAGACATATGGGAATGTTGAGCTGCATGTTGCATTCTTGATGCTATGAAGTATGCAACATTTACTTTAGACGAGTTCAGAAGACACCATAAAAAGGTGATTTCATTAGCATCAAGTCGATCTAGTAATTCCCCCTTTTCATAAACATTTGCCGTGATGATCTGTTGCCAGAGATCATACGTTGATGCAAGGTAATGCACTAGGAAACCCTCCTTGTTGACGGACTCAAATTTGAGTGGTCCTTCACTCAGTGTTTCAAGAACACAGTCTTTTTCTAGCCATTCTGGAAACTCATCAAATGAGTTTGGGTTGAGAAAGAATTTGATTATGTTACTTGGAACATCCATGATGTTTCTAAATTCTTCAAGTGTCAAGGAATAGCTTTTGCCATAGAGAGTGAATGATATCTTCATATCATGATGGAATTGGGAATTTGCATAGAACTCATTCACATGGAGAGGATATAGAGGTCCTCGGAGATTGAGAATGGCATTCCAATTCATGCTAGAGAAGTCGGGAAGCGAATAATTTGAAAGTTGATGTGTTGACACTTCTCTTCCTTCTGTAATAGGTCTCATGACTAGATTGAAAGTGATGGATTTTTGAAGGTTTGTGATGATGGGTATGAGTTTAGTTGAATGCACTAGTTTTTATAGAGGTTTACTAGGCATAACCTTTACTTCATTGAAAACTCATAAGTGGGGTAGGTTATATGAATAAAGTCTTTTGATTGACATGTCAGTTCTCATTTGAGACTTTATTGAACTTTTTACGTTATTGAGCAGAATAGGACAAAATAATTTTTCACTCCATTTACGGCTTACCTTACGGTCGACCATGAGTTCAGCCGTGTGTGACTTTATCAGTTTTGTTTGGACTTTTCGCATAATCAACTAATTGCATGTAATAAACACATATAAAAACTTATTAAACATACATACTATTGTTTTAAACATTATTACCTTAAACATTCAACCATAGCACAGTTTCATAAGAACTTATTAGAATTTATCGCTCAAATCATCATCTTCCTCATTTCCTGACCTACAGGTCAAGCTTCTGATCACTCCCTTTAGCAATTTCTTCACTTTTGATTCTTTCTTCAAACTTTTAATTTGATTCTGATAGATTTTGTCCATTTTGGCATTAACCCCAAGATCTCTCACTAAATCATCCCTTTCTTCATCTTCACTGTCTGATATCTCAATAGCTCCTCTGCTAGTTCCTTCCTCACTAGTAGTCCTTCTTCGTTTGAAAGTTGATCCTCTTTTTGTCTTTGGTGGTAAGATTAGTTTGTGAGTAAGAGGAAGAGAGTCACCACTTGAGATTTTGAGGTGCTTGAATAATTTATTGAGATCCATTCCATAGGGTAGTCCTCGAGTTGTTTCGATGATAGTTCCACTCATTCTGGTTGCCATCAGATAGGCTATATTCACTTTGATGCCATGTTCTAAGCACCACATGAGAGCAAATTAAGTGGCATGGATGTTGTAATGATTTTTTGATTTGCAGTAAATGTTGTAGGCAATCACTTTATTCCAGACCTCATACTCAGAGGAGAGATGTCTTCCCAATACTCCAGATCTTTCGATTTCAGCTCGAGGAGCACTCTCTTTGCACAGTGTATCGATTAACGCCATTTTGTTAGAGATAAAGCTTAGAAGATGTGCCAGTCCATGATTTGAACTAAAGAATTCTTCACCATCTGTTGGAACTTGAAGAATGCACCCAAAGTCCTTGAGAGAGTAGCGATAGTTTGTTCCTTGAAGATTGAAGTAAACTTCTTTATTCGCAAAGTTGAAGTTTGCATAGAATTCTCGAACAAGAGATGAGTAAATGGCACCATCAAGAGTAAGAAATTCTTCCCATTTAAGAGTTTTAAATTGTCTCATGAGTTCAGGCATTTGACTGTAGGCAACTCTTCTTCCTTCAGTGATGTGTCGGTCAGAGAGAAATTCAATGTTGTAGTTAAATCTTTCTGTTGAATCTAATGGTGGATCGTATGAGTCCTTTCTTCTTGGTTCAGTACTCTTTCTCTTTCCTCTTGCCATTTTCTACATAATGATACTTCAGGTTAATTCAAAGTGTATGTATAATTCAATTGTAGGCAAGATGTTTTGTAAACTTTAATTATCATCAATACTTAGATGTTTTGATGTTAATGTTCTTCACATTTCCACTTCTTTATTAGTGTTAATGAGTTTGCAATTAGATTATGATTTTCACAAAGTTCATATGTGTTCTAGACTTTTAAGATCATCATCAACACATGTTTTGACATCTAACATTATCACACTCAATTTGCAACAATGTTGTTTATATCATATAAACAATGATTCTTTGAAAATCTAACCTAGATGTATAATGAACCCTAGAATTGTCTAAAGTTAAATCAATGCATAGATAGACATCACTACAATCATCACTACAATCGTTTCTTCAAGAATAATTTGATTGTTTGCATCAGTTCGAGTTTTGGTACATTCTAATTAGGGTTTCTTCAAAACACTAGTTCATCATACAAAAACAATTGAATGATAGGGAAGCAAGGATTAATCATACCGAAAGTATAGGTAGGAATTGAGACGGAAGGAATTTGCGTTCTTCTGTGTGTGGTCGATCTCCTCAGCCGCACAGAGAGTGTTTGTTTGAATTGAGTTTGAGTGAAATGAGAAGTGAGGGTTTTATTTAATTTAAAACAGAATCAGACCACACACGGTCGACCATGGTGTTAGCCGTGTGAGAAATTTCCAGACATTTAAAAAGGATTATGTGGTCGAGTTTGCGGTCAGCCGTGATGCAGCCGTGGATCTCCTGATGACGAATTTCTCCACTTCTTCTTCTCTTGAGCGCGTTTTGACGATTCTTAAGTTCTATAGAATACTTGAGGACAAGTTTTCTTTTCCTAACATTAAATTATTACATCCTCCCGATGTTTCATCATCAATGACACGTAATATATATATATATATATATATATATATATATATATATATATATATATATATATATATATATATATATATATATATATATATATATATATATATATATATATATATATATATATATATACATACACACACACACACACACAGTATACACAAAGCACATCAACTTGTATTTAGCATGCAATGTATAGTTTCATTCAAACACTCAATGAAGTAGACTTCCTTCAACAGTCATCTTAAAATCATTTTCAAAACAATTTTGTATTTGTATGAAAAACTTTTCATTACTTCAAAGTCTTTTTAAAAAGTCATTCTCATTAGCATTTTGATCATTGGTTTTGATTGATTTTAAGATTACCCAATCCTTGACTTATCCCTTCCATTGAATTGCTAGTTTGGCCCATTTTTCCCATGTTCTCAATTCTCCTAATAATAGACAATGGACTTTAATTACATGATTTGTATTTGCTAGAGTCGTGACACAATTTCATTTTATCTTTTGATGAATCATAACTAGTCGTCTTTTCAAGCTTTCTTTTCAAAGTGTTGTTTTCATCAATTAGAACTTTGTTAAGTTGCTTAACTTTGTGTAATTCCTTTTCTAAAAGTTTTACTTTATCACGACTACTATCATATACAAATTTAATAGATTTGTAATCATCTAGCAATTCTTCATAATCAGATGGATAGAGTACATGTACCTCATTGCAATCCATGCTTGAGACATCATCATCTTTGAAGAGAGATTCAACCTCTTCTTCACTTTGACCATATTGATCCAAATCATTCCAAGAACACATGAGGCAAACATTTTCATCTCCATCCAAACCCTTTTCTTGAAAATCAAGGTCTCTATGCTTCTTCAAATTCTCTCTTACCCTTTTACCCTTTAAGTTCCTTGAGTTTTCTTCTTCTTGAGAGCATAGTGAATCCCAACATTTCTTTGCACTTTCACATAAGATTATTTTCATTCTTTCTTCACTAGGAAGAACTTCATGAAGTAGTGAAATAGCATCAAATTGTTTCAAAACTTCATTATTTTGAAATGTTGACTTCACTATTCTTGAACTAGCTTGTGGAACAAAGTCTCCTACTTTGATTATCCTCCACAAGTAGTAATCCTTAAATTTGAGATATTCTTCAAATCTTTATTCCACACATCAATATCTTCTTTATCAAATATTGGTGCTTCTTTCACCAATTCTTCCAAGTATCGCATAGTTTGAGTTGATCCGATAATCATTGACTCAAGTTTTTGCGCAAAACGAATTTTGACACTTCTAAAAATGCTCATAAAGTAATGATTTGAGCAACTGCTCTGATACTAATTGTAAGTAACTAGATCTCATGACCCGTCCTAATCCATCTGGACGAATACATTACATTTGGTTACATCGCGAGGTACTTGACATCTATATGATACATTTTACAAACATTGCATTCATTTTTGAAAAGACAATCTTTCATTACATCGAAAGTTGACCGCATGCATACCATTTCATAATATATCCAACTATAATTGACTTAATAATAATCTTGATGAACTCAACGACTCGAATGCAACGTCTTTTGAAATATGTCATGAATGACTCCAAGTAATAACTCTAATATGAGAAAATGCACAGCGGAAGATTTCTTTCATACCTGAGAATAAACATGCTTTCAAGTGTCAACCAAAAGGTTGGTGAGTTTATTTGATTCCCTTTTACTCTTTTACAATATATTTTTGGGACTGAGAATACATGCGCAACTTTTATAAATGTTTGACGAAATAGACACAAGTACTTAAAAACATTCTACGATTGAGTTACAAGTACACTGGATATCACCCCTTTATAGTCTGGTAATCTAAGAATTAGGAAACCGAGCTCCTAATTGACGCGAATCCTAAAGATAGAACTATGGGCACTCACAAGCCCAGTCAGAGAATTTGAACTGCTTTAGTACTTCGAAATAGGTATACAGCTACCAGCTTTAAAAGATATGATCTGTTTGTGAGGTGTACACAACCATCATATTTAAAAGAGTGGCCTGTTTGTCTGCTTTTGCATGACCGTGCGGAATGCCGGTATGCGGGGGATATTCTATATGCATCTTGTTAAGGTCGATTACCAGGTGTTTATATATCGTATGAATGATTTTCCAGCAGTGAGCAGACCTGCACAGATCAGATTACATTTTTCCATAAATATACATCTCATATCAGTCATTTCGCAAACTGCATAGAGATAAAAATCATTCATATGGTGAACACCTGGTAACCGACCTTAACAAGATGCATATAGAATATCCCCATCATTCCAGGACTCCCTTCAGACATGATAAATTCGAAGTACTAAAGTATCCGGTACTTTGGATGGGGCTTGTTGGGCCCAATAGATCTATCTTTAGGATTCGCCTCAATTAGGGTGTCTGTTCCCTAATTCTTAGATTACCAGACTAAAAAGGGGCATATTCGGTTTAATAATTCAACCATAGAATGTAGTTACGATTACTTGTGTCTGTTTCGTAAAACAGTTATAAAAGCAGCGCATGTATTCTCAGTCCCAAAAATATATGTTGCAAAAGCATTTAAAAAGGGAGCAAATGAAACTCACTATACTGTATTTTGTAGTAAAAGTACATATGACGGTACTGAACAAGTGCAGGGTTGGCCTTGGATTCACGAACCTATATCATTTATATATATATTAACACACATAGTTGTAATCGAACTAATTTATATATTATATCTTAAATTATATATCTCATATATTTAATTTGTATATTTATTATTTAAAATAATTAATATTTATATATATATATATATATATATATATATATATATATATATATATATATATATATATATATATATATATATATATATATATATATATGATTATTATTACATTGAAAATCAATAATTTGTTATATATAAATATTAATATAATTAATGTTAATATGTTTATTCTATAAATTTATGTAATACTAATATATTATGTATCTAATATATTTCTATGTATCTAATATTTATTTTATAAAATAATGTTAATAATAATAATAATAAAAGTCATGTTAATGAAAATAATAATAATAATAATGATAATAATACTGATAATGATAAATAAAAATAACAGTTTCAATAAAGATGATAATTTTAATAATGATGATAATAGAGTTAGAAATGATACTTGTAATATTAATGATAAAAATGATAACTTAAAAAAATGATACATTTAATAAAAATGTTAATTTTAAAAAAATAATGAATACTAATAATAATAACTATAAAAATAATGATTTTACTAATAATAATAATGATACTAATATTTATATTTTTTAATATTTGTAATAACATAACAATAATAATAATTACTAATACTAATAATAATAATAATAATAATAATAATAATAATAATAATAATAATAATAATAATAATAATAATAATGATAATAATAATAATAATAATAATAATAATAATAATAATAATAATAATAATAATAATAATAATAATAATAATAATAATAATAAGTAATAATAATAATTAGAATAATAAGAATTAGAAATAATTAATAATAATTAATAATAATATAATTATACCTAAATAAAAGGGGCCACTCGTTTTCTTTTTCATTTGTCGACGGCTCAAAATAGATCCAGATATACAGATGCAAAACGTAGAAGATATCACGAGGGTTCACGAAGTTCTTCGATTCATCAATCAATCAAGCAATCGGTTCATCAATTGATGTAGTAGGTAATTAGTTCATTGATACTCTTAATTTCTTCACCCATTTAATGTATAAATATATATGTTTTGTACTTTTAATTGGGTCGAACATGATCAGAATGAATGAAAATTAGAAACGGCTATTTAGTAGCAGAAGTTATAGCTCGATTAGTAACAATCCCTGATAGCAAGGGTTTGTGGTGGTGGTGTTTTGTGGTGATAGGTAGAAATAGAAGAATGTAGTAGCAGCGACAATAAACAACAACAATTAAATCCTCATCATTCGTTGTTGTCACAGGAAAACAGAAAGGCTACAGGAAGGGAGCAGCAGTAGTCATGGATTCTAGGTTTGAATGATTTATCGAAGAAAATAAATAATTAAATAAATACATAAAAAATATAGCAATTGTTGATAGTGTTCTTGGTATTTTGGTTATGGTGAAGATAGTTTTTGCAGGTGGTGATTCTAAAGGATGTGGTGGGTTAAAAGTAGTGGTCGATGATAGTTCTTGGGGTTTCCTGGTACTGATCAGAAGACGGAAATAATTTACAAATAGTAGATGCAACTTACAATGGTAACAGGAGTTGTAAAACAGAAATGTGTAGTAATAATGATGGGTCATGTGATTATCTTTAATGATGGCTTTGGTCTTTGTCGATAGTAGAACAGCTGGGTACCAACAGTAGGTGGGTTGCAGCCGGTTGTGTGGTTTCTTGATAGTTTGATAGTATAGAGAACAAGGAGAGAAAACAAAGAAGTTTAAGGTAGTAGTGAGGGTGATGTCGATGGTGTTTAAAATCACAAAAAGTTGTTTGTAGTGGTTTGTAATGATAGTCGATGGTGGGGCTGTCTTGGTGATGAACACAGCATAATGGTAGCAGCAAAAGTAATTCAAAGATGTTGATGTGATAAGGGTGATGGTTCATCGAGCAAGAAGAAGATAGAAAAGGGTGATCGGTAGTTGATGGTGGTTTCGGGGTGAAAGGTAGCTGAATGGAGAGGTGGTTTTGGTTAACGATTGATCTCTCTACCTCTCAGTATGTATGTTAGAGTAATATGTATGTTGGAGTAATATATATTGTTATTGTTATTGTTCTTGTAATATATGTATATGTGTTGTAATATATGTAAATGCTTATATGGATTTATTCATTAATTAGTTAAAGAGATAAATAATTACAGTGTGGATAGTTGTATATACAGATGAGAACCGAATATTTGATGTAGTACTATAAAGTGATTGATTTTTTTTGTATGTAGTGAATATCATTGATATGAAGAATCAACTTGTAAATATACAAACAAATAAAAAGGAGAAATCGATTGGGACTCATAACAGAATGGTACAGTTTTATAATTTTATTATTTTTATTTAATTAATATTATTAACTAATAAATATATTAATAATAATTATATAGATAATTTTATTAATAATACAAAGATACTAATAATTATTATGATAATAGAATTAATAATAATATTAATTAAAATAATAATAACATGAATAATGATAAAAGTAATAAAATTAATGAAAATGATAATTTTATATATAAAAATGACAATTTTTAGTAATGATAATAATACTAATCAATATAATAATTAAAATAATAATAGTAATGATATTAATAAGATTTAATAATAATATGACCAATTAAATGTATTTAATTTCATATATAATATATATAATGATATCAGTAGTACCGATATTAATATCAATAATAATAATGAAGTAATCACATTAATATAACAATTATATTTTTAACTTGCAATTATGTTTAATCTATTAATATTACATAATATTAATCATGTATTATTTAATAATTATATATATATATATATATATATATATATATATATATATATATATATATATATATATATATATGTAATAACATATAATATCTATACCTTTGATATGTATTCCAATATACCTATCATAATATTTATTTATAGAAATCACATACATCTATATATAGCTTTATTTTAATGTTTACTTATTATTTTGTATATTATTTTACATACTTAATCTAAATTATCAAATTGTATCTTATTATTTTAATTTATTATATATACCTATATTTATTTACAATTAATTGTTCGTGAATCGTCAGGAATAGTTAAAGGTCAAATGCATTCATGTAACTGTTCCAAAGTTTTCGAGACTCAACATTACAAACTTTGCTTATCGTGTCGGAAACATATAAAGTCTACGTTTAAATTTGGTCGAAAATTTCCGGGTCGTCACAGTACTTACCCGTTAAAGAAATTCCGTCCCGAAATTTGAGTGAGGTGGTCATAACTAACAATAAAAATGTTTCATGACGAATATGAGTTAATAAATAGAGTTTTATCATCATTGAGTAATATGGATAAAACAATTCAATAATTCGAAGAATACGAATGAAGCTATCGCAAAAGAGTGAAATGAATAAATGCAGATTTGTCTTGTCTGGTGACGTAGTCACGGTTGATTTCCGAAAATCAAGGAATTCAAAGAAAGTCTTCGAAATCTAAAAGATTTGATTCTTCGGCGAATAAGGAAATTAAGATCTCTATAATTAAATACGGTGATTTGCCTCGATTACTCTGTCTGATATTTCCATTATAAATTAAACTCTTCTGTTCCATTATTCTCACCATTCCTATACTTTCTTTCTTAGTTCATATATCCAAAAGATTGTGAAAATGCTTAATTCTGTTCTAATCCTTGATATTTTTCTAATTTATCACTTATGTCATCCTTCTTTTCAATCTTCCACTAGAAAAATCTGTTTACTTCTACTATTACCTTGGGGTGATACTATTCTTAATTATACTGTGTCTTTATATTGCTATTCGTATTAATATCTACGGTTTGAAATTTCTGGGTTGTTGTTGAGTTTTATATCTTCCCTTATTTTTCGATGTCCCTGCTTCTGTCTCCTATAATCATTATCATCCACAGTTAATGCTCTCTCCTATTTACTGCAATTTATACTCCCATTTACAATTCGAAGCTTTATGCTCGGTTTTCTCTTCTATCCATTAAGCACATCAAGTGATGATCCAGAATTCATAGGTATGGAGTTTCGAATGAACATGGCTAATGTTTTAAGAGAGAAGTTGAAATAGTACGATCTTGATTGGTTAAATTACCAGCATTTTAGAGAAAAGATAAAACTATCAAGAAGATATGTTCTTGATATGTTTGAAGATTAGATAGAATGTAAGAGTCGTGTAACATGGCACATGATGACGTTATGGTCTGTGAATCATCACGTTTCATTAGAAACTCAGCATGACTTACTGTAATATAATCACGTTGATCAAGTGTCATTATATTATACTAACTTATGCTTCAGTTCCCAACACTACTTCAAAACATTCATAATTTAAACTCAAAAGTTTCAGAATTTAGAAACTAAAATAGTTTCATTTATGATGTAATACAGATAATATGGAGAGGTAATTAATATCGGACGAGAATATTTTTGAAGATATCTTCAGAAATATCGAAGATATTTATGATGATATTTTGGAATTTCTAAGATCGAAGGTTGATGAAGAAAGATTTTCCACAAGATTTAACATGACTTCGGAGCAAGATATTTGCCGAAGATTTCATTGGATCCAGAATTACCGGGATTCTTTGAATATAGAGTTTGGTCCTTGTATTTGTCCTCGGTCTCCTTCAGGGTTAGCTCAATCCGTTTTTCAGTACTAAATTTTCTATCAAGCGTTCCCAACCTTCCATTCCTTATTATCAAACTTTTGGCCGTTTAGACCATCTACAATTTTGCTGTTTCCTCTGCATTTAATGCTACCATATCTGAATCATCGATTATCAATCCGAGGTGGTTTCAAGTGAATTGTGTTTTTAGATAATTAAACACTGATGGTAATATAGTGGAATATAAAAGGTTCTCCGGTAACAATAAAAGAGCAAGCATATATATCAAGGTTATAATAAGGTTGTTTTGGACGAAAAGTCGAAGTTGACTTGCTGGAGCTGTGATAAAATTGGCTAATTTGAAGAATTGCAATGTTATTTTTGGTAATAACAATGCCAAAGGAGCTAGCACAGATACGTGTTAAGAGTTTACTCAGGTTCCAAGAGTTTTTCAGGTGCATAACTATATGCATAAATCTTTCCTTCCGTAGATGAAGTGCAGTTGGTTCATCCTCTTGACTGAGGTGTTTTCAAGAATCATGAAAGAT
The DNA here is from genome assembly GCF_046630445.1 of Rutidosis leptorrhynchoides. Lineage (NCBI taxonomy): Eukaryota > Viridiplantae > Streptophyta > Magnoliopsida > Asterales > Asteraceae > Rutidosis > Rutidosis leptorrhynchoides. The sequence continues at coordinate 319,732,513 of NC_092342.1, forward strand.
TTGAACGCAGTTTGGAATCGTCAAGATACAAATGAGGTTTAGGATGTAATCAAGTGGCAAACTTGAAGAATTGTTTAGTTTCATATGTTATAATCAATATTTTAATTCATTTTTAATTGTCCAATGTTGGTAGTCCACAGTTAGTAATTCAATACTTCATATATAATATTCGAATTAATTAATACGGATCATGACCCATTGTATACATGTCTCAGACTCGATCACAACTCAAAGTATATATATTATTGTAGAATCAACCTCAACCCTGTATAGCTAACTCAAGCATTACTGCATATAGAGTGTCTATGGTTATTCCAAATAATATATATAGATGCGTCGATATGATATGTCAAAACCTTGTATACATGTCCCGATATTTAAAGTGCGTAAAATAAATAACAGAAATTAAATGACGATAAATAAAATTGCGAGAATATTAATTGCGATAATTAAATTGCGATAAATAAAATGTAATCAGTTAGCTAGGAACAGTTAGCTAGGAACAGTTAGCGTGGATTCTTAACAACATTTCTCATAGTTGATTTGCTTGTTTCTAACAAATTTTATTTTGTCCAATGTTTTCTTTATTATGCCACTTGTCGGATTCTGATAGATCAAAATCCAAATATGAAATTGAATGAAAATGGTTATTCTGTGGTAAACGGATACGTGCATCGGTGGATGTAAGTAGGATAGTAAATGACTGTTGAATTAGATTTGAAAGAATGCACAGTGTAACTTATTAATGTGAAATCTAAATATTCCTCGGGTATTACCTACCCGTTAAAATATTTTCACCATTAACAGTTTGTACAAAAGAATTTTTAATTACCATCTTTATGAAAACATATATACATATATATTTTCTTCAGATCTAATCATGGATTTAATGAGTCAATATGATATTAATCTCATTTGCTCTTCGGTTTGAGCTAGAATAAATAATCTCTAAGACTTTAGAGATTACATAATCGCCATGAAGAACGAAGATAAATGACGTAGAATGATTCGTAGAATGATGATTAAGTTCGAGGTATGGATTGTGATGTTGAGACTTGTGATGTTGAAACTTGGGTTGTGGGTGGGTTTGCCATTTTGGCCGAATTCTTGGACACCCAAAATGGGTTTTGGGTTGTTCCATTTTGGTCATATTTGTTGTATGTTAAAGTTCACAATCAAGCCTTGACCTTGTGTTTGAATGGTTACATGTTTGGTTGATTTAATTCATTTATTTGGTATGTAATATTAATTCATTCATTTGGTTTTTAATAATATTATTTTGGTTATGTAATTTATTTTATATTTGGTATGTAAAATAGATTAGGTTGTAATTTCATTTTTTAGAGAAAAATGTATTAGGATATATTTTGTAAAAAAATGATGAAGATGATGAAGACTTGAAGAACACAAGAAGAAGTATTTGGATGCAAGATTAAGTGGGAGATTTAAAATCTCCTACTTTGTGTTATAACCCTTTAATCGGTGGCATTTGTTTTCGGCTAAACAAATGTCTACCAAAATGGCTTGATTGTGAACATATTTGTTTTGCATTCATGGTTGTTTATTGTGTTTGTATGTTTGGTTGCTATAAGTAAATCATAAGTTAACAACAAGCAAAATGACAATTTAATTGGTTAAAATTAGACATTATTAACGATGTGCAAAACGACAATTTAAATGGTTAAATTGAAATGGCAAAAAGGACATTAATAAATGGTTATTAAGAACACTAAAAGGATCACACATATAAAATGGTTTATATCAAGTAATTGGCTTAATTACAAGACATGAAAATGGATTTCAAATGAACCATACACTAAATGCATGTTGGTGTATGGCATAAAGTTTTCTCAAACTAGAATTAATGAAAACTTAAAATCCCTTAATCAACAAGGCAAACGAGTTAAACGCCATCCTTTTGTGTGACACTTAAAAATATTAGGGAACTCATAATGGGATAAAGGTCACCTAACCGTTATGAGCAAACTAATATGATTAAGGTGAATTTCGCATGCTTGTGGGATAAAGGTCACCTAACCACTTGTATGTTAAATTTACACGTTTACACAAGTAGGACGATTTGATTTGGGAATCATGAACTTAGGGTCACCGAAGCATGAGGAACAAATAGGCGTTGATGGAATAAATATGCCATGCAAAAGGATTGCATGATTCCATAACTTAGAAGTTTCAAAAGGATTGCAATTGTCATATAATGACTACCTAGCTAAATCAAATAACGGGATAAAGGTCACCTAACCGAAATTTGGTTTACCGTTGGATTCTAAAATTTAATAAATATCAATTGGATTTAAAGAGTATTGATTGTTAAATTAAAATTGATACTTAAACAACTTTGTTAAATTTTGTAGATGGCCGCCAATAACAACAACATTCCCAACGCACCTATCAACTTTAACAACCTATCGTTGAGGTCAATCCTCGAAAAGGAAAAACTCAACCATACGAACTTCATGGATTGTTTCCGCAATCTAAGAATTGTCCTCAAACTAGAGGATAGGGTGTATGTGTTGGAAGACCCCATTACCGATCAACTGGACGAGGATGATACGGAAGGCATGGCTTATTGGGAGAAATATTGCACCGATTCGGTGCAAGTTTCTTGCCTCATGCTTGGGACTATGTGAAATGTCCCGTTCTTATTGATTAAAAACGTTCCATATTAATTGATTTCGTTGCGAGGTTTTGACCTCTATATGAGACGTTTTTCAAAGACTGCATTCATTTTAAAACAAACCATAACCTTTATTTCATCAATAAAGGTTTAAAAAGCTTTACGTAGATTATCAAATAATGATAATCTAAAATATCCTGTTTACACACGACCATTACATAATGGTTTACAATACAAATATGTTACAACAAAATAAGTTTCTTGAATGCAGTTTTTACACAATATCATACAAGCATGGACTCCAAATCTCGTCCTTATTTAAGTATGCGACAGCGGAAGCTCTTAATAATCACCTGAGAATAAACATGCTTAAAACGTCAACAAAAATGTTGGTGAGTTATAGGTTTAACCTATATATATCAAATCATAATAATAGACCACAAGATTTCATATTTCAATACACATCCCATACATAGAGATAAAAATCATTCATATGGTGAACACCTGGTAACCGACAATAACAAGATGCATATATAAGAATATCCCCATCATTCTGGGACACCCTTCGGATATGATATAAATTTCGAAGTACTAAAGCATCCGGTACTTTGGATGGGGTTTGTTAGGCCCAATAGATCTATCTTTAGGATTCACGTCAATTAGGGTGTCTGTTCCCTAATTCTTAGATTACCAGACTTAATAAAAAGGGGCATATTCGATTTCGATAATTCAACCATTGAATGTAGTTTCACGTACTTGTGTCTATTTTGTAAATCATTTTTAAAACCTGCATGTATTCTCATCCCAAAAATATTAGATTTTAAAAGTGGGACTATAACTCACTTTCACAGATTTTTACTTCGTCGGGAAGTAAGACTTGGCCACTGGTTGATTCACGAACCTTAATTTCCTTGGATAAACCTACTGGAAAAGAGAAAAATGGATCTAGCTTCAATGGATCCTTGGATGGCTCGAAGTTCTTGTATTAGAATGATAACCTACTGTAAGAAACAAAGATTTCTTGAGGTTGGATGATCACCTTACAAGATTGGAAGTGAGCTAGCAAACTTGAAAGTATTCTTGATTTTATGAAACTAGAACTTTTGGAATTTATGAAGAACACTTAGAACTTGAAGATAGAACTTGAGAGAGATCAATTAGATGAAGAAAATTGAAGAATGAAAGTGTTTGTAGGTGTTTTTGGTTGTTGGTGTATGGATTAGATATAAAGGATATGTAATTTTGTTTTCATGTAAATAAGTCATGAATGATTACTCATATTTTTATAATTTTATGAGATATTTCATGCTAGTTGCCAAATGATGGTTCCCACATGTGTTAGGTGACTCACATGGGCTGCTAAGAGCTGATCATTGGAGTGTATATACCAATAGTACATACATCTAAAAGCTGTGTATTGTACGAGTACGAATACGGGTGCATACGAGTAGAATTGTTGATGAAACTGAACGAGGATGTAATTGTAAGAATTTTTGTTAAGTAGAAGTATTTTGATAAGTGTATTGAAGTCTTTCAAAAGTGTATAAATACATATTAAAACACTACATGTATATACATTTTAACTGAGTCGTTAAGTCATCGTTAGTCGTTACATGTAAGTGTTGTTTTGAAACCTTTAGGTTAACGATCTTGTTAAATGTTGTTAACCCAATGTTTATAATATCAAATGAGATTTTAAATTATTATATTATCATGATATTATCATGTATGAATATCTCTTAATATGATATATATACATTAAATGTCTTTACAACGATAATCGTTACATATATGTCTCGTTTAAAAATCATTAAGTTAGTAGTCTTGTTTTTACATATGTAGTTCATTGTTAATATACTTTATGATATGTTTTCTTATCATAGTATCATGTTAACTATATATATATATATCCATATATATGTCATCATATAGTTTTTACAAGTTTTAACGTTCGTGAATCACCGATCAACTTGGGTGGTCAATTGTCTATATGAAACATATTTCAATTAATCAAGTCTTAACAAGTTTGATTGCTTAACATGTTGGAAACATTTAATCATGTAAATATCAATCTCAATTAATATATATAAACATGGAAAAGTTCGGGTCACTACAGTACCTACCCGTTAAATAAATTTCGTCCCGAAATTTTAAGCTGTTGAAGGTGTTGACGAATCTTCTGGAAATAGATGCGGGTATTTCTTCTTCATCTGATCTTCACGCTCCCAGGTGAACTCGGGTCCTCTACGAGCATTCCATCGAACCTTAACAATTGGTATCTTGTTTTGCTTAAGTCTTTTAACCTCACGATCCATTATTTCGACGGGTTCTTCGATGAATTGAAGTTTTTCGTTGATTTGGATTTCATCTAACGAAATAGTGAGATCTTCTTTAGTAAAACATTTCTTTAAATTCGAGACGTGGAAAGTGTTATGTACAGCCGCGAGTTGTTGAGGTAACTCTAGTCGGTAAGCTACTGGTCCGACACGATCAATAATCTTGAATGGTCCAATATACCTTGGATTTAATTTCCCTCGTTTACCAAATCGAACAACGCCTTTCCAAGGTGCAACTTTAAGCATGACCATCTCTCCAATTTCAAATTCTATATCTTTTCTTTTAATGTCAGCGTAGCTCTTTTGTCGACTTTGGGCAGTTTTCAACCGTTGTTGAATTTGGATGATCTTCTCGGTAGTTTCTTGTATAATCTCCGGACCCGTAATCTGTCTATCCCCCACTTCACTCCAACAAATCGGAGACCTGCACTTTCTACCATAAAGTGCTTCAAACGGCGCCATCTCAATGCTTGAATGGTAGCTGTTGTTGTAGGAAAATTCTGCTAACGGTAGATGTCGATCCCAACTGTTTTCGAAATCAATAACACATGCTCGTAGCATGTCTTCAAGCGTTTGTATCGTCCTTTCGCTCTGCCCATCAGTTTGTGGATGATAGGCAGTACTCATGTCTAGACGAGTTCCTAATGCTTGCTGTAATGTCTGCCAGAATCTTGAAATAAATCTGCCATCCCTATCAGAGATAATAGAGATTGGTATTCCATGTCTGGAGACGACTTCCTTCAAATACAGTCGTGCTAACTTCTCCATCTTGTCATCTTCTCTTATTGGTAGGAAGTGTGCTGATTTGGTGAGACGATCAACTATTACCCAAATAGTATCAAAACCACTTGCAGTCCTTGGCAATTTAGTGATGAAATCCATGGTAATGTTTTCCCATTTCCATTCCGGGATTTCGGGTTGTTGAAGTAGACCTGATGGTTTCTGATGGTTTCTGATGCTCAGCTTTAACCTTAGAACACGTCAAACATTCTCCTACGTATTTAGCAACATCGGCTTTCATACCCGGCCACCAAAAATGTTTCTTGAGATCCTTGTACATCTTCCCCGTTCCAGGATGTATTGAGTATCTGGTTTTATGAGCTTCTCTAAGTACCATTTCTCTCATATCTCCAAATTTTGGTACCCAAATCCTTTCAGCCCTATACCGGGTTCCGTCTTCCCGAATATTAAGATGCTTCTCCGATCCTTTGGGTATTTCATCCTTTAAATTTCCCTCTTTTAAAACTCCTTGTTGCGCCTCCTTTATTTGAGTAGTAATGTTATTATAAATCATTATATTCATAGATTTTACTCGAATGGGTTCTCTGTCCTTCCTGCTCAAGGCATCGGCTACCACATTTGCCTTCCCCGGGTGGTAACGAATCTCAAAGTCGTAATCATTCAATAATTCAATCCACCTACGCTGCCTCATATTCAGTTGTTTCTGATTAAATATGTGTTGAAGACTTTTGTGGTCGGTATATATAATACTTTTGACCCCATATAAGTAGTGCCTCCAAGTCTTTAATGCAAAAACAACCGCGCCTAATTCCAAATCATGCGTCGTATAATTTTGTTCGTGAATCTTCAATTGTCTAGACGCATAAGCAATCACCTTCGTTCGTTGCATTAATACACAACCGAGACCTTGCTTTGATGCATCACAATAAATCACAAAATCATCATTCCCTTCAGGCAATGACAATATAGGTGCCGTAGTTAGCTTTTTCTTCAATAAGTGAAACGCTTTCTCTTGTTCATCATTCCATTCAAATTTCTTCCCTTTATGCGTTAATGCAGTCAAGGGTTTTGCTATTCTGGAAAAGTCTTGGATGAACCTTCTGTAGTAACCAGCTAGTCCTAAAAACTGGCGTATGTGTTTCGGAGTTTTCGGGGTTTCCCACTTTTCAACAGTTTCTATCTTTGCCGGATCTACCTTAATACCTTCTTTGTTCACTATGTGACCGAGGAATTGAACTTCTTCCAACCAAAATGCACACTTTGAAAACTTAGCGTACAATTCTTCCTTCCTCAATACTTCTAACACCTTTCTCAAATGTTCACCGTGTTCTTGGTCATTCTTTGAGTAAATAAGTATGTCATCAATGAAAACAATGACAAACTTTTCAAGGTATGGTCCACACACTCGGTTCATAAGGTCCATGAACACAGCTGGTGCATTAGTTAAACCAAACGGCATGACCATAAACTCGTAATGACCGTAACGTGTTCTGAAAGCAGTCTATGGAATATCATCTTCTTTCACCCGCATTTGATGATACCCGGAACGTAAGTCAATCTTTGAATAAACAGACGAGCCTTGTAGTTGATCAAATAAGTCGTCGATTCTCGGTAGTGGGTAGCGGTTCTTGATGGTAAGTTTGTTCAACTCTCGGTAGTCAATACACAACCTGAATGTACCATCTTTCTTCTTGACAAACAAAACAGGAGCTCCCCACGGTGATGTGCTTGGTCGAATGAAACCACGCTCTAAAAGTTCTTGTAATTGGCTTTGCAGTTCTTTCATCTCGCTGGGTGCGAGTCTGTAAGGAGCACGAGATATTGGTGCAGCTCCTGGTACAAGATCTATTTGAAATTCAACGGATCGATGTGGGGGTAATCCCGGTAATTCTTTCGGAAATACATCGGGAAATTCTTTTGCAATGGGAACATCATTGATGCTCTTTTCTTCAGTTTGTACTTTCTCGACGTGTGCTAGAACAGCATAGCAACCTTTTCTTATTAGTTTTTGTGCCTTCAAATTACTAATAAGATGTAGCTTCGTGTTGCCCTTTTCTCCGTACACCATTAAGGGTTTTCCTTTTTCTCGTATAATGCGAATTGCATTTTTGTAACAAACGATCTCCGCTTTCACTTCTTTCAACCAGTCCATACCGATTATCACATCAAAACTCCCTAACTCTACTGGTATCAAATCAATCTTAAATGTTTCGCTAACCAGTTTAATTTCTCGATTCCGACATATATTATCTGCTGAAATTAATTTACCATTTGCTAATTCGAGTAAAAATTTACTATCCAAAGGCGTCAATGGACAACTTAATTTAGCACAAAAATCTCTACTCATATAGCTTCTATCCGCACCCGAATCAAATAAAACGTAAGCAGATTTATTGTCAATAAGAAACGTACCCGTAACAAGCTCCGGGTCTTCCTGTGCCTCTGCCGCATTAATATTGAAAACTCTTCCGCGGCCTTGTCCATTCGTGTTCTCCTGGTTCGGGCAATTTCTAATAATGTGGCCCGGTTTTCCACATTTATAACAAACTACATTGGCATAACTTGCTCCGACACTACTTGCTCCGCCATTACTCGTTCCGACACCATTTGTTCCTTTCGTTCTATTAACCCCTGGTCCGTAGACCTCACACTTCGCCGCGCTATGACCATTTCTTTTACACTTGTTGCAAAATTTGGTGCAGAACCCCGAGTGATACTTTTCACACCTTTGGCATAGCTGCTTCTGATTGTTGTTGTTGTTGCGGTTATTATTGTTGTTAGGATGATTGTTGTAGTTGCTGTTGCTGTTGTTGTTGTTGTTGTTGTTGTTGGGCCGTTTGTTGTAGTTGCGATTGATGTTGCGATTGTTGGGATAATTGTTGCGATTATTGTTGTAATTTTTGTTGTTGTTGTTGTATTGGTGATTCTTATCACCGTTTTCCTCCCACTTTCTTTTGACTTGCTTCACATTGGCCTCTTCAGCAGTCTGTTCTTTAATTCTTTCTTCAATCTGGTTCACTAGTTTGTGAGCCATTCTACATGCCTGTTGTATGGAGGCGGGCTCGTGTGAACTTATATCTTCTTGGATTCTTTCCGGTAATCCTTTCACAAACGCGTCGATCTTCTCTTCCTCATCTTCGAATGCTCTAGGACACAATAGGCACAATTCTGTGAATCGTCTTTCGTACGTGGTAATATCAAATCCTTGGGTTCGTAACCCTCTAAGTTCTGTCTTGAGCTTATTGACCTCGGTTCTGGGACGGTATTTCTCGTTCATCAAGTGCTTGAATGCTAACCACGGTAGTGCGTACGCATCGTCTTGTCCCACTTGCTCTAGATAGGTATTCCACCATGTTAACGCAGAACCTGTGAAGGTATGCGTAGCGTACTTTACTTTGTCCTCTTCAGTACACTTACTTATGGCAAACACCGATTCGACCTTCTCGGTCCACCGTTTCAATCCGATCGGTCCTTCGGTTCCATCAAATTCCAAAGGTTTGCAGACAGTGAATTCTTTGTAGGTGCATCCTACACGATTTCCTGTACTGCTAGATCCAAGGTTATTGTTGGTATGTAGCGCAGCCTGTACTGCAGCTATGTTTGAAGATAGAAAAGTACGGAATTCCTCTTCATTCATATTCACGGTGTGTCGAGTAGTCGGTGCCATTTCCTTCAAAATTGTCAAATGGAACAAGTTAATCATACAGAATATTAAGAGTAGTTAATAGTATTTCGTAGCATAATATGAACTCATTTATAAAAGCTTTTTCTTCATATTAGCGTTTTATAAGTTTAAATTCGGGTAGTACGTACCCGTTAAGTTCATACTTAGTAGCTAATATACAATTCAACTACTACAATTCTATATGAAAAACTGATTATAATAATATTTCGCGTTCAAACTTTTATACAATATTTTACAAACTTACAATACCGCTTATTTTACATAAAGCATGAAATATAGCACACAATAACTTTGATACAAGATAGTTGTGAAGATAATTCTAGCTAGTACACAAGTCGTTCAGCAAAGGCAATAAAGACACGTAATTCATACGTCCAGAAACAAGTCATGCATTCTGGTTTTACTAGGACTACTTCCCATCCTTGGTCTTGTGCAACATAACCGTTATGGCCGTTGATAAGACAGCGTGTTGTAATGTCATCAAAGGGACGAGGGTTACGTAATGTCCAACAGTCCCGTAATAATCTAAAAACCTCATTTCTTACCCCAATTACCGACTCCGTCACTTGTGGAAACGTTTTGTTTAATAGTTGTAGCCCGATGTTCTTGTTCTCACTTTGGTGAGAAGCGAACATTACTAATCCGTAAGCATAACATGCTTCTTTATGTTGCATGTTAGCCGCTTTTTCTAAATCACGAAGTCCAATATTCGGATATATTGAGTCAAAATAATTTCTTAACCCGTTGCGTAAAATAGCATTTGGGTTCCCCGCAATATATGCGTCAAAGTAAACACATCGTAACTTATGGGTTTCCCAATGTGATATCCCCCATCTTTCAAATGAAAGTCTCTTATAAACCAAGACATTCTTGGAACGTTCTTCGAATGTCTTACAAACTGATCTCGCCTTAAATAGTTGTGCCGAAGAATTCTTGCCGACTCTAGACAAGATTTCATCAATCATGTCTCCGGGTAGGTCTCTTAAAATATTGGGTTGTCTATCCATTTTGTGTTTTTAAACTGTAAAATAGACAAGAGTTAGTTTCATAAAAAAAATACTTATTAATACAAGCAATTTTTACATATATCATAAAGCATAAGAACACTATATTACATATATTACACCACACGAATACAACTATCTTATTCCGACTCGCTCGTTTCTTCTTCTTCGGTTTTGGTTCGTTTTGCCAAGTTTCTAGGGATATTTGATGTTCCCCTAATACGAGCCGTCGTTGTCCACATTGGTTTAGAAAAACCTGGTGGTTTAGAGGTTCCCGGGTCATTGTTACAACTTAAGGACTTCGAAGGTTGACGATACATATAAAGTTCATCGGGGTTGGAATTAGATTTCTCTATTTTTATGCCCTTTCCCTTATTATTTTCTTTTGCCTTTTTAAATTCAGTTGGGGTAATTTCTATAACATCATCGGAATTCTCGTCGGAATCCGATTCATTGGAGAATTGATAATCCTCCCAATATTTTGCTTCCTTGGCGGAAACACCATTGACCATAATTAGCCTTGGTCGGTTGGTTGAGGATTTTCTTTTACTTAACCGTTTTATTATTTCCCCCACCGGTTCTATTTCTTCATCCGGTTCCGATTCTTCTTCCGGTTCCGATTCTTCTTCTGGTTCCGACTCTTCTTCCGGTTCCTCTTCGGGAACTTGTGAATCAGTCCATGAATCATTCCAATTTACATTTGACTCTTCATTATTATTAGGTGAGTCAATGGGTCTTGTTCTAGAGGTAGACATCTATCACATAATATCAAACGCGTTAAGAGATTAATATATCACATAATATTCACATGTTAAAAATATATAGTTTCCAACAAAATTTGTTAAGCAATCATTTTTTTTCAAGTAAACACGGTCGAAGTCCAGACTCACTAATGCATCCTAACAAACTCGATAAGACACACTAATGCAAAATTCTGGTTCTCTAAGACCAACGCTCGGATACCAACTGAAATGTCCCGTTCTTATTGATTAAAAACGTTCCATATTAATTGATTTCGTTGCGAGGTTTTGACCTCTATATGAGACGTTTTTCAAAGACTGCATTCATTTTAAAACAAACCATAACCTTTATTTCATCAATAAAGGTTTAAAAAGCTTTACGTAGATTATCAAATAATGATAATCTAAAATATCCTGTTTACACACGACCATTACATAATGGTTTACAATACAAATATGTTACAACAAAATAAGTTTCTTGAATGCAGTTTTTACACAATATCATACAAGCATGGACTCCAAATCTCGTCCTTATTTAAGTATGCGACAGCGGAAGCTCTTAATAATCACCTGAGAATAAACATGCTTAAAACGTCAACAAAAATGTTGGTGAGTTATAGGTTTAACCTATATATATCAAATCATAATAATAGACCACAAGATTTCATATTTCAATACACATCCCATACATAGAGATAAAAATCATTCATATGGTGAACACCTGGTAACCGACAATAACAAGATGCATATATAAGAATATCCCCATCATTCCGGGACACCCTTCGGATATGATATAAATTTCGAAGTACTAAAGCATCCGGTACTTTGGATGGGGTTTGTTAGGCCCAATAGATCTATCTTTAGGATTCGCGTCAATTAGGGTGTCTGTTCCCTAATTCTTAGATTACCAGACTTAATAAAAAGGGGCATATTCGATTTCGATAATTCAACCATAGAATGTAGTTTCACGTACTTGTGTCTATTTTGTAAATCATTTTTAAAACCTGCATGTATTCTCATCCCAAAAATATTAGATTTTAAAAGTGGGACTATAACTCACTTTCACAGATTTTTACTTCGTCGGGAAGTAAGACTTGGCCACTGGTTGATTCACGAACCTTAATTTCCTTGGATAAACCTACTGGAAAAGAGAAAAATGGATCTAGCTTCAATGGATCCTTGGATGGCTCGAAGTTCTTGTATTAGAATGATAACCTACTGTAAGAAACAAAGATTTCTTGAGGTTGGATGATCACCTTACAAGATTGGAAGTGAGCTAGCAAACTTGAAAGTATTCTTGATTTTATGAAACTAGAACTTTTGGAATTTATGAAGAACACTTAGAACTTGAAGATAGAACTTGAGAGTGATCAATTAGATGAAGAAAATTGAAGAATGAAAGTGTTTGTAGGTGTTTTTGGTCGTTGGTGTATGGATTAGATATAAAGGATATGTAATTTTGTTTTCATGTAAATAAGTCATGAATGATTACTCATATTTTTGTAATTTTATGAGATATTTCATGCTAGTTGCCAAATGATGGTTCCCACATGTGTTAGGTGACTCACATGGGCTGCTAAGAGCTGATCATTGGAGTGTATATACCAATAGTACATACATCTAAAAGCTGTGTATTGTACGAGTACGAATACGGGTGCATACGAGTAGAATTGTTGATGAAACTGAACGAGGATGTAATTGTAAGCATTTTTGTTAAGTAGAAGTATTTTGATAAGTGTATTGAAGTCTTTCAAAAGTGTATAAATACATATTAAAACACTACATGTATATACATTTTAACTGAGTCGTTAAGTCATCGTTAGTCGTTACATGTAAGTGTTGTTTTGAAACCTTTAGGTTAACGATCTTGTTAAATGTTGTTAACCCAATGTTTATAATATCAAATGAGATTTTAAATTATTATATTATCATGATATTATCATGTATGAATATCTCTTAATATGATATATATACATTAAATGTCTTTACAACGATAATCGTTACATATATGTCTCGTTTAAAAATCATTAAGTTAGTAGTCTTGTTTTTACATATGTAGTTCATTGTTAATATACTTTATGATATGTTTTCTTATCATAGTATCATGTTAACTATATATATATATATCCATATATATGTCATCATATAGTTTTTACAAGTTTTAACGTTCGTGAATCACCGGTCAACTTGGGTGGTCAATTGTCTATATGAAACATATTTCAATTAATCAAGTCTTAACAAGTTTGATTGCTTAACATGTTGGAAACATTTAATCATGTAAATATCAATCTCAATTAATATATATAAACATGGAAAAGTTCGGGTCACTACACTATGATACCAGAACTCCAAAAGGATTTCGAACATCATAGTGCATATGAAATGATCACACAGTTGAAGGAGATGTTTCTTCAACAAGCCCATGTCGAGCGCTTCGAAACGGTTCGAGCGCTTCATGCATGTCGGATGGACGACTCCCAATCCGTTTCATCTTATGTCCTTAAGATGAAAAACCTAATTGATCGAGCGAACCGTCTAAACTGCAACGTGTCTAATGAATTAGCCATGGACCTTATCCTTAATTCTTTGTCAAAGAGGTTTGACACATTTGTAATGAATTACAACATGAATGGATGGGATAAGAGCATTGGAAAATTACATGCCATGCTTAAGACGGCTAAAGCGAGCATGGGTAAAAGGGCTTCACCCATGTTTAAGATCAATGAAGGCGGGTCAAAAACAATAACACTTCTAAGCCAAAGACGGCTAAGAGGAAAGGACCCGCCTACCAAGGCAAGGGCAAGGGAAAGGGGAAGATGGTTACCCCAACCAACAATAACAAGAAGCAAAAGGTTGCCGGTAAAGCTAACGCCAAGGAAGATCCGTGCTTTGGTTGCGGTGAAATGGGTCACTGGAAACGCAACTGCCAGGTCTACCTAAAGGAGTTGAAAGAAAAGAGGGATGCAGGGCAAACCGCAGGTAATGTATATATGGTATACATTGAGCTTAGTATTACTTCTTCTAATACATGGGTATTAGACACAGGATGTGGAACTCACATTTGCAATTCTTTGCAGGGGTTCAAAAGAAGTGATCAAGATGCGGGAACAACAAGTCTCTTCATGGAAAATGGAGCAAGGGTGCAAGTGAAAGCTCAGCGAGACTTTGTTTTAAAGCTACCAAGTGGTTTGGAGCTTATTTTGAAAAATGTTTTGTATGCGCCCGATTTATCTCGAAACATTATTTCTGTATCCCGTTTGAAACAATATGTTTTAATCTTAATTTCATTAATGATGATATCCATGTTTCTTTAGATAATGTGTTCTATTTTAAGGCTTCACCTTCAAATGGTATTTATGAACTGGTTCATGATGACACATTATACAATAGCTCAATATTCCATGCAAACACCAAGAAACTCAAAAGGGATTTGAGTGATTCCTCCTTATGGCATTGTCGCCTTGGTCACATAAACAAGAATCGAATGCATACACTTCAAAAGAATGGACTTTTGAAATCAAATGAACTAGAATCGTTTGATGTATGTGAATCTTATTTACAAGGCAAAATGACTAAAGCACCTTTCAAAGGGACCTATGAAAGGGCTAAAGACTTATTGGGATTAATACATTCGGATGTATGTGGACCCTTTAAGCCCATAACTAGGAAAGGTGAAAGATACTTCGTCACTTTCATTGATGACTTTAGTCGTTTTGGATATGTCTACTTGTTAAGACATAAGGACGGAACTTTCGAAACATTCAAGGAATATCAAAACGAAGTACAAAATCAACTCAATAAGACAATCAAGGTACTTCGTACCGATAGAGGAGGTGAATACCTAAGCGATGCTTTCTAAGATCATCTTAAAAGTTGTGGGATTATCTCGCAACTCACTCCTCCTGGAACACCCCAACTTAATGGAGTTTCCGAAAGGAGGAACCGAACCCTAATGGATATGGTTCGATCTATGATGGCTAGAAGCTCGTTGCCTCTATCATTTTGGGGTTATTGTCTATGCTCCGCGGCTCATATTCTAAATATGGCCCCAACCAAGAAAGTGGAACGAACTCCTCATGAGATGTGGTTTGGAAAACCTCCATCTCTATCATACTTAAAGGTATGGGGATGTGAAGCTTATCCTAAGTGTTACGTCCCTAATAAGTTGAATGCTCAATCCACAAAGTGTATCTTCATAGGATATCTCAAGGATGATATGGGATACTATTTCTATGATCCAACCGAGCAAAATGTATTTGTTCCTCGAAAGGCTGAATTCCTTGAAACTAAGTTCCTAATGGAAGGAAATAGTGAAAGGAAGATAGATCTTGAAGAGGTTCAAGATCAAGTAGATGATACACAATTGGTTGACCCTAGCACTCAACATGAAAATGTTGAGAGTGATCAAATGGATGATCAAAATACACAAGACGTTCGCAGATCTGGTAGGATTAGTAATCCTCCTGAGAGATATGGGTTTCTCATGGATGGTTGCTATGTGGTTGATTTGGATGAACCAACAAACTACCAAGATGCTTTATCAAGGATTGATAAGGATAAATGGCAGGAAGCCATGAACGCTGAGATGCAATCCATGTATGACAACCAAGTTTGGGAACTTGTTGAACAACCTACTGGCTCAAGGCTAGTTGATTGTAAATGGCTTTTCAAAATGAAAACCGACATACATGGAAACTTGGATACATATAAAGCTAGACTTGTAGCAAAAGGTTTCACTCAAACTCAAGGGGTTGACTATGATGAAACTTTTTTGCCTGTGGCAATGCTAAAGTCTATTAGGATATTACTTGCCATTGCTGCTCATTATGATTATGAAATATGGCAAATGGATGACAAGACCGCTTTCCTAAATGGACATCTTGATGAAGATGTCTATATGGTTCAGCCTGAAGGTTTTGTTGATCTGAAATATCCTAAAAAGGTATGCAAGTTAAAGAAGTCAAACTACGGATTGAAACAAGCATCTAGAATGTGGAATCATCGTTTTAATGAGGAGGCCAAGAAATTTGGCTTCATTAAAAATGGTGATGAAGCTTGTGTATACAAGAAATCTAGTGGGAACACTATCATGTTCCTTGTACTATATGTGGATGATATATTGTTATTTGGAAATGATATTCCGGCAATGGAAGGTGTTAAAACTTGGCTAAGTAAATGCTTCTCTATTAAGGATCTTGGAGAAGCACAATATGTTTTGGGGATTGGGATCTACAGGGATAGATCCAAGAAACTGATAGGTTTGAATCAAAGTGCATACATTAAAAAAATCTTGAAAAGGTTCAAGATGGAGAACTCTAAGAAAGGTTTGGTACCTATTCAAAAGGAAACACTTCTCAGTTCATCTCAGTGACCCACCACGAAAGATGAACAGGAGAGAATGAAGAAAGTCCCATATGCGTCTGCCAGTGGGTCAATCATGTATGCAATGATATGCACTAGACCGGATGTGTCATGCGCTCTTAGCCTGACAAGTAGATACTAGAATAACCCAGGAAATAGTCATTGGATTGCTGTCAAAAGTATATTGAAATACCTTAGGAGGACTAAGGATATGTTTCTGATATATGGGTCTGGTGAGGAGGAACTCGCTGTAAAAGGTTACGTAGATGCGAGTTTCTAAACTGATCGAGATGATTCTCGATCACAATTCGGTTATGTCTTCACGTTAAATGGAGGTGCGGTCTCTTGGAAGAGTTCAAAACAGGATGTTGTTGCTTTATCCACTACAGAGTCGGAGTACATCGCCACATCATTGGCAGCTCAGGAAGCTGCATGGATGAAGAAATTCATCGACGACTTAGGAGTAGTCCCTTCCATTCAGGACCCTCTTGAGATCTTTTGTGACAACGAGGGTGCGATTGCTCAAATCAAAGAACCTCGTGCTCACCAAAAGACCCGTCACATTGATCGGAGATTCAACTACATAAGGGATGAAATTGAAAAGGGAAAGATATGTATTCGCAAAGTTCACACAGATCTTAATATAGCGGATTCACTCACGAAGCTCTTACATGGTGCAAAACATCAAGGGCATGTTAGTGCATTAGGGCTTCGATATTCTAGTGATTGGTTGTGATCTGTTTTAAGTATTGTAACGGAACGAAATTGTTTAAACTCATTAATATAATTATGGAATTAATTTATTTTGAGTCATGTTCCTATTTTGCATATTTTATCCATGAATAAGTAATTATTCTAAATTCTGTAGTCGATCACATTTGTGGGAACAAATGTGAGGTTTAGACTATTATGAACTTGGATTGGTATACATTCACGGGATGAATGTGGGGCAAGGTTGCAACCAAGGTTCATAGATATTTGTGGGATACAAATATTGGAAGACCCGCCCTCAAGATTTACTAAATGGAGCCTTTGTGGTTGATCACATGTAATCTTGAGTAAAGGTGAATATCATTGTATCCTCTGACCTGATATACATATTGGGTTCGGATATTTACCAAGTATTGTGCATTGATTCTTTCCTTCGCTATTCTGAAATATGGTAGTTCATAAGGAAGAGCTCAGGTATAATACAAGGTATATATTTAGGATGTATGTAGTCAAGATGGAATTTGTCCCTCTTATTCGTTGAGAATCAGATGTCTAAGGCCTGATAAAGTTGAATCTAGAAGAGAGTGATCACTCTGTATCTCTTGGATTTAACATGACATCTAGGACGAAAGGATATAATGAAAGATTCACCTATTCATATTCGAGATGGGAACTCGAAAAGGATGATGTTATTGAATGGCACAAAGTCATAACATATTGGGGGTGATGGACGGTCGTTAGGTGGTATTCATCACTTGCATTAATTTCTTATGTTTCTCGTTCAAGTGGGAGATTGAAAGTATTTCGTATGCCCGAGAGACATATTAAATTAATGTGGCTAATATGTTTTGATCCAAGTTGGGTCATACCCAATAACAAGCTTACCGACACCTTATTAGTATTTGATCTTAGCGATTAGGTCGTTGATTAAATACGCAACACTTGAATTTTAAGAAAATGGTTTCTGAAATAATAATACTTGATGTGTATATATATATATAAATTATGGAATAATTTATATATTAAGGATTTAATTATTTATAGGTTAAATAATAAATTAAGTTATGTTACATTTTATAAAATTGGTTTTATAAAATGTACATAACAAATGATATGCAAGTTTATAAAATGTATTTTATAAAATCTAGTTTTATATAAATCTAGTTTATAAAACTAGTTTTATAAAATCTAGTTTTATAAAAATACTATTTAATATTATAACTTGGAAGTGGCATGGGAGTTGAAGTAAGCATGCATTTGTTTATTTGGTAACCTCCCATGCCTTAAGCATATTAACCAAGACTTCTTGGAGACTTAACACACATGCATACACATCAAAATACATTAAAAAAACTGCACAAACCTCCCCATTCTGCAGCTGATTGTCGTGGCCTTTAGGGGGTGAGAAAGGGTTCTTATTTTGGTTTTTTCAAGCTCATTCAAGTGTTAAACAAAATCCTAACTAAAAGCAAGGGTGTTGGTGCATAAGTTTGGGGTATAACAACTTGAGGTTTCATACTTTTGGAGCTCCATTCATCATCATCATCTTCATTACTCATCAACAAGCTTGGAGTAGGTATAAACTCTTTTCTTGCTTGTAGTTTGTAAGTATGTTTCATAACTTGATCCTAATTGGGATTTAACTTTAATTGGTTAAAGGTTAACAAGTTCAATTGGTAATATTTTCATGCTTCCACTTTAATTTGATTCATAAAATGATTTACTCATTATGGAACTTGTTAAATCCCAACAATATCTCACAAAAATTACAAAAAATATTATAAATTATTCATGAATTATTTACATGAAAACAAACTTACACATCCTTTATATCTAATCCAAATACCAACGACCAAAAACACCTACAAACACTTTCATTCTTCAATTTTCTTCATCTAATTGATCTCTCTCAAGTTCTATCTTCAAGTTCTAAGTGTTCTTCATAAATTCTATAAGTTCTAGTTTCATAAAATCAAGAATACTATCAAGTTTGTAAGATTACTTCCAAGCTTTCTAATCCAATCCAAGTAATCATCTAAGCTCAAGAAATATTTCTTATTTACAGTAAGATATCTTTCTAATACAAGGTAATACTCATATTTAAACTTTGAATCAATTTCTATAACTATAACTATCTTATTTCGAGTGGAAATCTTACTTGAACTTGTTTTCGTGTCATGATTCTACTTCAAGAACTTTCAAGCCATCCAAGAATCCTTTGAAGCTAGATCAATTTTTGTCACTTCCAGTAGGTTTACCTACTAAACTTGAGGTAGTAATGATGTTCATAACATCATTCGATTCATATATATAAAACTATCTTATTCGAAGATTTGAACATGTAATCACTAGAACATAGTTTAGTTAATTCTAAATTTTTTCGCAAACAAAGTTAATCCTTATAACTTGTGTGATGACCCATCCTTATCCCCCTGGACGAAATCAACAACATCTAGTTCCATTGCGATTATCGACTCCAAGTAATGTTCTTAACACGAGCAAATGCACAGCGGAAGACTTTATTCGTACCTGAGAATAACATGCTTTAAAATGTCAACATAAAGTTGGTGAGATATATAGGTTTGATGCTAGCAGCGTTATAACAATGGACCACAAGATTTCATGTTTATACATAATACACTCCTCGTGTATGGAAAAGTCGTTGAGCACTTGGTAACCATACTTAACATTTAAATCACAGCAGCATATTCTTAAATAAACCCTACACCGTACCAAGTGTAGTAACGAAACGAAGTACTGTGCAACCGTTTAAAACTGGTCGTCCAGCCCGGTTGGGGTTGTCAGGCCCGATAGATCTATCAATAGGATTCGCGTTTACGCTCCTCACGTAAATATTAGCTACCAAGTATAAAGAAATATGCCATGGTACAACTCAACGTAGGTTTTATTTTGATCACTTGTGTCCATAAGGTAATTCATTTATAAAAACAGCGCATGTATTCTCAGCCTAAAAATATTTAGAATTTAAAAGGGACTATATACTCACCTAATGTATTTTGTAGTAAAAATACATATAACATCATTGAACACGTATAAGGTTGGCCTAGGATTCACGAACCTATATCATTTGGATAATTATTAATACACACAACTGTAGTTGATTTAAAGTTACATAATTATAACTTTATTAATTAGGTTATTTTTATGTTCTCATATATTTATTCTATATATTTTAAATACTTAAAGATATTAATATTTATTTGGTTATATGTATTAAATATATTGATGAATATATATATATATATATATATTGCTTATAATGACAGTAGTTATAATAATTCTAATATAATTTTAGCAAAAGTAGTTATAGTAATGATAGTACTAATATTAATATTAATGATAATAATATTAGTAATTCCATTAATATAAATGATAGTCTTAATAATAATTAGTAATTATTGTAATGAGAATAATGATTTTGATAATAATACCTAATATTTAATAATAATAATAATAATAATAATAATAATAATAATAATAATAATAATAATAATAATAATAATAATAATAATAATAATAATAATAATAATAATAATAATAATAATACTTGTATTAATAACAATTATTAATAATAAAAATAACATATCAATAGCAACCATGATAAATAGAAATATAAAAGTTTATACCCCTTAAAAGATGCTGTAAAAAGATTTGCACATGACCGGACTCGAACCCAAGACCCCCTGGATACCCACTAACACCTTGAACCCTCAAACCATTTCTGTCTTTCTGTTATAATCCAAGACTCAGTTATATTTATCCCCTATCTGCTTTTCTGTTTATAGACTTCATCTTCTCCATCGAAAAAAAAAACATTTAGCCCGACCAATATAGTTTAACTCGACCCAACATTAATTTCGATATTTTAAATCAATCATAAATAACCAGATTCATGTGGTTGTGTTAAAAGGTAAACGAAAAAAAAAAATTATTTATTTTTACAGCTACTGCTGTCGCAACCCAAGAACAAAAACAAAATTCGATTTCGAGTTTAAGACGTTTTGGAACTAATGTTACAACACGAAATATGTGTTAAACGATTCATGGAAACTATCTAAATGATTAATTTCAACAGAAGAGGAACCAAAAACTTCCATTTAATCCTTGAACAACGTTTGACTTTTTATGTTCAAAACTTTGACTACGAAATTCGTCATCGATATAAAGAGTTGGAAGATGAGATTTTTCAGAAAGATTGAAGGAAGGATTCCTAACACAATTGCATTTTTACTTTTTAAAAATTCGTTTGAAATCGAAACATGGTAAAAAAAAAAATATGAAGAACAGCGGTTTTATTTTCTTTGAGCTATGTTTCTTTTATTTAATCGAAATCAGGAGATGGTATTATATAAGACGAACGATTCTCTGTTTTTGATTGTGAGTGAATTAGACCTATAACCTACTCCCGACAATAACAAAAATTATATACAGTTTTGAAAGGTAAGTAGAACAGATTCGTATATATTTTAATTAATTTTTATTTTTTTAATTAATATTAATACTTAAGATATTTATTAATAGTAACAATATTATTAAAAAAATAATAGTAATTACAGAAATAATAATAACAATAATTACATTAATTATAATATTAATGATAAAAAAAATGATAATAATAATAACATTATTAATAATATTAATAATAAATTGTATTATTTTCTAATAACATTTATGATAATAATAATAATTTTAATAATAAGGTAATTTTTAAAAATAATAATAATAATAATCTTAATCATAATTTTAATTAATTTTTTTTTATCATAATAATATAGTAATGATATTAATAATGATAATAATAATATTAGTACTAATGATACTATCACAAGTTATATGTATCAACTTCATATATATTATCCATCAAATACTGATTTTAATAATATGAGTATTATTATTATTAATAGTACAAATAATAATGTTAGTTAAAATAATATTATCAATAATAATATTATAACGATTTATGAATTTTACAAATATTTCAATATAATAATTATTAGTAAAGATCTTTTACTCTCGCCGATAAATATAATAATCTTATATCGGAACCAAATATTACATATCTAATACTTTGTTATTGTTATCAATAGTATATGTCGTATATACACATAAATGTTCGTGAATCGTCAGGCATGGTCATGGGGTAACTGATTATCCAGATATAGATTTTTGACTTTCTAGACTCAACATTACAAATTTTTGCTTATCGTGTCGGAAACATATAGAGATTAGGGTTTAAATTTGGTCGGAAATTTCCGGGTCGTTACAGTACACACCCGTTAAAGAAATTTCGTCCCCGAAATTTGGTAGAGGTTGTCATAGAAACAATAGGGATGTTTTCATGACAAATATGAGGTATTAATGGAGTTTTATCTTTATTGAGAGATATAGATAAAACGATTCGATCATGTGATGCGCACGAGTGATGCTATCACAAAAGAGTGAAATGGGTCGATAAATATATTTGTTTTGACTGATGACGTAGTTACTATTGACTTTCAGGATTTAAGGGATTTAAAGAAAATCTTACGTAACAAGATTTGGCTCTTCGGCGATCAGGATCTTCTTTGATATAATACGGCAATTTGTTTCGATTTCTCTGTCGAATATTTCACTATAAATCTACCTCCTTTCTTTCCTATATCTTCCATATCTCACATCTCCTACTCTTTCTTCTTAATACCTTCTTTAAAACATTTATCAATATGCTCCATCCCATTCTGATCTTTGAGATACTCTTAATTTTTACATCTGTCATTCTTCTCTTTCATCTACCACCGGAGGATCTTATTTACTTCTACTATACTTTTGTATCTATAGTGTTTCTAGTTCTCCCGTGTCTCTATATTGCTATCAGTATCGATATACACGGTTTGAAATTTTGGGGTTATTATCGGGTTTTATATTCTTCATTATTTTTCGGAGCTTCATGCTTTTGTTTTCTCTTCTCGACTTCGAGTCAAGCGAGCAATGATCCGCAATTCGTAGGTATGAAATTTGGAATGAACATAGCTAATGCTCTTAGAAAGAAATGTTAATGACACGATTTTGATTTGTCAAATTACCAGATTATCCTGGAAAAGACCGAATCATTAAGAAATATTTTCTTGATATGTTTAGAGATTAGATAGAATGTAAGAGTCGTGTAACATGGCACATGATGATGGTACTGTAAATCATCACATTCCATTAGAAACTTAACATGACTTACTGTAATATAATAAAGTTGATCAAGTTTCATTATATTATACTAATTCATGTATCAGTTCCCAATACTACTTCAATGCATTCATATTTTAAACTCGAAGGGTTCCGAATTTAGAAACTGACACAGTTTCTTTTATGTTGTAACGCAGATATCACGGAGAGATACATGATCTCAGATAAGAATAGTTGTGAAAATATCTCCAGAAATTTGAAGAACATGTATAACGGAAGATATGAAGATATCTCATAATATCTAAGATAAGATGATGATGAAGAATATCATCTGGAAAGGTTTAGAATAAGGAGTAAAGTTCTTTCTAACGGGTTCAGCAGGCACTGAATCGTTTAGATTCTTTGAAGTCAAACTTATTCTTTGTGATTTGTCCACAGCCTCCTTCATACTTTGCTCAATTCATTTTCCAGTTCCCAACCTTCTCTTTTTCTGAGCTTTACCAACATACTGTACTTTACCGTTAAACTTTTGACTGTTAAAGTCGTTTACGGTTTTTGCTGCTTCATCAATATTTTAAGAACTACTTCATAGTTCAGGGTGTTTTTCAGAAACTTCATATTCGTAGTATGAATTTCTTAGGGATAAACGTTATAGGTATAACTGAAGAAATGCTACTACATTTTCAAAATACTAATTGCGGATTCTGCCGAAGAGATAATGAGCTGCTGGTATATCTGCTGATGATGTCGTGGGATATAAAAGGTTCTCTGGTAACGATGACGGAAGAACAACGTGTATATATCGAGGTTGTAATGAGAGTATTCTTGCTGAGAAGTCAAAGTGGAGCTGTGACAAAATTGGCTACTTGAAAAGAAATCGTATGGTTGTTTTTGCTAATGAATGATAAGGAATTCGACGCGGATAGGTTTTAACTATATATAGTTTCGAAAGTTTTTCAGATGCATAACTGTATGCATGAATCTTTCTTCCATAGGCGAGGTGTGACTGGTTCAACTTCTCGATCGAGGTGTTTTCAAGAATCATGAAAGATTTGATCGCGAATTGTAATTGTTGAGGTACAAATAAGGTTTAGGATAAAATCAAGTGGCAAACTTGAAGAATTGTTTAGTTTCATATGTTATAATCAATATTTTAATTCATTTACTTGTCCAAAGTTAGCAGTCTAATAGTCCGATTGTCCAATGGTCCAATAGTTCAACAGTTCAATATATTCATATATAATTTAATATACATAATTAATTAATACGTATCGTGACCCGTGTACCGATCTCGGTGTCGATCACAACTCAAAGTATATATATTTTGGAATCAACTCCGACCCTGTATAGCCAACTCCCACCTTCACATATAGAGTGTCTATGGTTGTTCCGAAATATATATATAGATGGGTCAATATGATAAGTCGAAACCTTGTGTACGTGTCCCGTTATTTAAAATGCGTAAAATAAATAAATATATATATCATGACCCATTATACAACGTGTTGAATCAGAATAAATCCGACGTATTGTTGTACATGTGTCCCGACGGTATGTATAGTGCAGAAATTATAATTGCGAGAATGTAAATTGCGATAAATTAAATGTTAATCAGTTAGCTGGGAACAGTTAGCCAGAACAGTTAGCGTGTAATCCTATCACAATTTCAATTAATTAATTCGTTTGTTTCTAACACTTTTTATTTTTGTCCAATGTTTTCTTCGTTATGCCACTTGTTGGATTCTGATAGGTCAAAATCCAAATATGAAATGTGAATAGAAATGGTTATTTGGTGGTGAACGGATACGTATATTGGTAGTTGTAAGTAGGATAGTAAATGATCGTTGAATCAGATTCGAAAAATGTACAGTGTAACTTATTAATGTGAATTCTAAATATTCCTCGAGTACTACCCACCCGTTAAAATATTTTCATCATTAATAATTTGTACGAAGGAATTTTTAATTACAATCTTTATGAAAATATACTGGCATATATATTTTCTTCAGATGTAATCATAGATTTAATGAGTCAATAAGATATTAAACTCATCAGATTTATTGTTAATACTAGATTACATAATCTCTAAAGCATTAGAGATTACTTAGTCGTCATATTGAACAAAGGTAGTGAGGTAGAATGGTACGTAAATCGAAGATAATCGATGTAGAACGATATGTAGAACGAAAATAAAGTGAATAGAGCGATACGTAGAACGGTGATTATACTCGAGGTGTAATTTGTGACGTTGAGATTTACGACGTGGTGGTGGTTTGAGGGTGATAAGGATACCATTGACGTTGATGATGGTGATGCTGTTGATGGTGCTGGTACTGAAGATTGCGATGTTGATGTTACTGGAGGTACTGGTTATGCTGCCGGTGCTGCCGCTGGTGTTGGTAACCTTCGCACCAGATTCTCCAAAACCATTACTCGAGCACGTAGTTTGTTAACTTCTTATATTATGTCGGGATGGTTGACGATTGAAACGAGCGGGTGAGTAAGATTCGAAATATGGGATAGTATGTAATTGTGACGAGATACTCGGAAAAGAAAAGAGAAAATGGTTTCTCGAACAGGTTCGCCGGTAAGTGTTTTAGGTTCATCGCCAAGAGGCAATTTAGTGGATGGAGGAGATCTTTGATGTGAAATAATTTTCGAATAGAGGATGATATTCTAACTTCATAGAATATATATATAATACTAAAGATTATGTAGACCACGGAGCAATTTACGGCATGTGTCAGGCAATTCTACGATAGCAGATACTCTAAGATATGAATTTTGTCTATACACTATCGATGCACTAAATGCAGTAAGACGTGTCTAGACTTAAGAATGATAAGCAGGCAGTTCCCTAAGGATGATAAGCAGATGGTTTTCGACTAGATATGATAAGCAAAACTTTTGACATGTAAACACGGTCGAAGTCCAGACTCACTAATGTATCCTAACAACTACCAGTTAGACACACTAATGGGAGACCTGGTTTGCTAAGACTAACGCTCTGATACCATCTGTGATGACCCGTCCTTATCCCCCTGGACGAAATCAACAACATCTGGTTCCATTGCGATTATCGACTCCAAGTAATGTTCTTAACACGAGCAAATGCACAGCGGAAGACTTTATTCGTACCTGAGAATAACATGCTTTAAAATGTCAACATAAAGTTGGTGAGATATATAGGTTTGATGCTAGCAGCGTTATAACAATGGACCACAAGATTTCATGTTTATACATAATACACTCCTCGTGTATGGAAAAGTCGTTGAGCACTTGGTAACCATACTTAACATTTAAATCACAGCAGCATATTCTTAAATAAACCCTACACTGTACCAAGTGTAGTAACGAAACGAAGTACTGTGCAACCGTTTAAAACTGGTCGTCCAGCCCGGTTGGGGTTGTCAGGCCCGATAGATCTATCAACAGGATTCGCGTTTACGCTCCTCACGTAAATATTAGCTACCAAGTATAAAGAAATATGCCATGGTACAACTCAACGTAGGTTTTATTTTGATCACTTGTGTCCATAAGGTAATTCATTTATAAAAACAGCGCATGTATTCTCAGCCCAAAAATATTTAGAATTTAAAAGGGACTATATACTCACCTAATGTATTTTGTAGTAAAAATACATATAACATCATTGAACACGTATCAGGTTGGCCTCGGATTCACGAACCTATATCATTTGGATAATTATTAATACACACAACTGTAGTTGATTTAAAGTTACATAATTATAACTTTATTAATTAGGTTATTTTTATGTTCTCATATATTTATTCTATATATTTTAAATACTTAAAGATATTAATATTTATTTGGTTATATGTATTAAATATATTGATGAATATATATATATATATATATTGCTTCTAATGACAGTAGTTATAATAATTCTAATATAATTTTAGCAAAAGTAGTTATAGTAATGATAGTACTAATATTAATATTAATGATAATAATATTAGTAATTCCATTAATATAAATGATAGTCTTAATAATAATTAGTAATTATTGTAATGAGAATAATGATTTTGATAATAATACCTAATATTTAATAATAATAATAATAATAATAATAATAATAATAATAATAATAATAATAATAATAATAATAATAATAATAATAATACTTGTATTAATAACAATTATTAATAATAAAAATAACATATCAATAGCAACCATGATAAATAGAAATATAAAAGTTTATACCCCTTAAAAGATGCTGTAAAAAGATTTGCACATGACCGGACTCGAACCCAAGACCCCCTGGATACCCACTAACACCTTGAACCCTCAAACCATTTCTGTCTTTCTGTTATAATCCAAGACTCAGTTATATTTATCCCCTATCTGCTTTTCTGTTTATAGACTTCATCTTCTCCATCGAAAAAAAAAACATTTAGCCCGACCAATATAGTTTAACTTGACCCAACATTAATTTCGATATTTTAAATCAATCATAAATAACCAGATTCATGTGGTTGTGTTAAAAGGTAAACGAAAAAAAAAATTATTTATTTTTACAGCTACTGCTGTCGCAACCCAAGAACAAAAACAAAATTCGATTTCGAGTTTAAGACGTTTTGGAACTAATGTTACAACACGAAATATGTGTTAAACGATTCATGGAAACTATCTAAATGATTAATTTCAACAGAAGAGGAACCAAAAACTTCCATTTAATCCTTGAACAACGTTTGACTTTTTATGTTCAAAACTTTGACTGCGAAATTCGTCATCGATATAAAGAGTTGGAAGATGAGATTTTTCAGAAAGATTGAAGGAAGGATTCCTAACACAATTGCATTTTTACTTTTTAAAAATTCGTTTGAAATCGAAACATGGTAAAAAAAAAATGAAGAACAGCGGTTTTATTTTCTTTGAGCTATGTTTCTTTTATTTAATCGAAATCAGGAGATGGTATTATATAAGACGAACGATTCTCTGTTTTTGATTGTGAGTGAATTAGACCTATAACCTACTCCCGACAATAACAAAAATTATATACAGTTTTGAAAGGTAAGTAGAACAGATTCGTATATATTTTAATTAATTTTTATTTTTTTAATTAATATTAATACTTAAGATATTTATTAATAGTAACAATATTATTAAAAAAATAATAGTAATTACAGAAATAATAATAACAATAATTACATTAATTATAATATTAATGATAAAAAAAATGATAATAATAATAACATTATTAATAATATTAATAATAAATTGTATTATTTTCTAATAACATTTATGATAATAATAATAATTTTAATAATAAGGTAATTTTAAAAAAAAATAATAATAATAATCTTAATCATAATTTTAATTAATTTTTTTTATCATAATAATATAGTAATGATATTAATAATGATAATAATAATATTAGTACTAATGATACTATCACAAGTTATATGTATCAACTTCATATATATTATCCATCAAATACTGATTTTAATAATATGAGTATTATTATTATTAATAGTACAAATAATAATGTTAGTTAAAATAATATTATCAATAATAATATTATAACGATTTATGAATTTTACAAATATTTCAATATAATAATTATTAGTAAAGATCTTTTACTCTCGCCGATAAATATAATAATCTTATATCGGAACCAAATATTACATATCTAATACTTTGTTATTGTTATCAATAGTATATGTCGTATATACACATAAATGTTCGTGAATCGTCAGGCATGGTCATGGGGTAACTGATTATCCAGATATAGATTTTTGACTTTCTAGACTCAACATTACAAATTTTTGCTTATCGTGTCGGAAACATATAGAGATTAGGGTTTAAATTTGGTCGGAAATTTCCGGGTCGTTACAACTTGAATTTTAAAATCAACTAAAAACATGTTCTATATCTATATGATATGCTAACTTAATGATTTAAAACCTGGAAACACAAAGAACACCGTAAAACCGGACATACGCCGTCGTAGTGAAATCGGGTGCTGTTTTGGGTTAAAAAAATAAAAAGTATCTTATTCTTTGAATTGGAAGTTTATTTTCTGGAAAAATGATATTACATATCACGTGATACTATATCCAAAAATCATGGTTAAACACGAAGTGGAAGTATGTTTTTCAAAATGATCATCAAGATGTTTTTTCGACAGAAATGACTACCTCTTTAAAAATGACTTGTAACCTGTATTTCCGACTATAAACTTATACTTTTTCTGTTTAGTTTCATAAATTTCAGTTCATTATGAAACCATAGCAACTTGAATCACTCAAAATGGATTTGAAACGAAGAAATGACGGGTAAAACAAAATTGGATAAACTTGCTAGTTTTAGCTACGATAATTTTGTAACAAATCTAGACTAAACATATCCTAACTAATTTATATTGTATTATACATATTATGTAATCTTGGGATACCATAGACACGTATACAATGTTTTGACATATCATATCGACCCATCTATGTATATTATTTGGAACAACCATAGACACTCTATATGCAGTAATGTTTGAGTTAGCTATACAGGGTTGAGGTTGATTCCAAAAATATATATACTTTGAGTTGTGATCTAGCCTGAGACATGTATACACTGGGTCGTGGATTAATTCAAGATATATATATATATATATATATATATATATATATATATATATATATATATATATATATATATATATATATATATATATATATATTGATTTAATTCTATACATCTAACTGTGGACAACTAGTTGTAGGTTACTAATGAGGACTGCTAACTTAACAAACTTAAATCATAAAAACGTTATAAAAAATGTTGTGAATATTTTCCGATCATAAATTGATATATATGTACATATTTGTTATAGGTTCGTGAATCGACCAGTGGCCAAGTCTTACTTCCCGACGAAGTAAAAATATGTGAAAGTGAGTTATAGTCCCACTTTTTAAATCTAATATTTTTGGGATGAGAATACATGCAGTTTTATAAATGTTTTACAAAATAGGCACGTGAAACTACATTCTATGGTTGAATTATTAAACCGAATATGCCCCTTTTTAGTCTGGTAATCTAAGAATTAGGGAACAGACACCCTAATTGATGCGAATCCTAAAGATAGATCTATTGGGCCCAACAAGCCCCATCTAAAGTACCGGATGCTTTAGTACTTCGAATTTATCATGTCTGAAGGGAGTCCCGAAATGATAGGGGATATTCTATATGCATCTTGTTAAGGTCGGTTACCAGGTGTTCACCATATGAATGATTTTTATCTCTATGCAGTTTGCGAAATGCCCGATACGAGATGTGTATTTATGAGAAATGAAATCTTGTGATCTATTATTACAATTTGATAAATATATAGGTTAAACCTATAACTCACCAACATTTTTTTGTTGACATTTTAAGCATGTTTATTCTCAGGTGATTATTAAGAGCTTCCGCTGTTGCATACTAAATTAAGGACAAGATTTGGAGTCCATGCTTGTATAATATTATTTAAAAACTGCATTCGAAGGCATATATTGATGTGTAATATTATTGTAAACCATTATGTAATGGTCGTGTGAAAACGCTATATTTTAGATTATCATTATTTGATAATCGTCGTAATATTTTAAAAAGTTATGGTTTGTTTTAAAATCGAATGCAGCCTTTGAAAAACGTCTCATATAGCGGTCAAAACCTCGCAACGAAATCAATTAATATGGAACGTTTATAATCAATATGAACGGGACATTTCAGTTGGTATCAAAACATTATGAAACTTAACAATACTTATAAGTAAAACATTATATCTTATAATGTTAACATGTGCCATATTACACGACTCTTACATTCTACTTAATCTTCAAACATCATTTTACATTCAGATGAGTATATATCCTTAGAATCGTAAAACATTATGTAAATAAAAAAACATTTATAAGTAACAATACATATAAGTATGTATTTATGATATTAATGACTTTTACATAAATATACATATATAACAAGTTAATATCTATTTTATATATAATACCAATCAGATATATATATATATATATATATATATATATATATATATATATATATATATATATATATATATATATATATACAAACGATTGCTTATACAAAAAGATATATAATATGAAACTTAACTATATTAAAATTGTTATTTATTTAGATATATGAAATAACATATAATTTATTAATATAAAATTTACATCATTAATAATAATATATATAAATTTGTTCGATTACGATTATACGTTTTAATATATATATATACAAATGATATAGGTTCGTGAATCCAAGGCTAACCCTGCATTGTCCAATGTCGTCATATGTATTTTTACTAAAAAATACAGTATTGTGAGTTTCATTTGCTCCCTTTTTAAATGCTTTTGCAATATATATTTTTGAGACTGAGAATACATTCGCTGCTTTATAAATGTTTGACGAAATAGACACAAGTACTTAAAACTACATTCTATGGCTGGATTATTAAACCAAATATGCCCCTTTTTAGTCTGGTAATCTAAGAATTAGGGAACAGACACCCTAATTGACGCGAATCCTAAAGATAGATCTATTGGGCCCAACAAGCCCCATCCAAAGTACCGGATGCTTTAGTACTTCAAATTTATCATGTCCCAAGGGAGTCCCGGAATGATAAGGGATATTCTATATGCATCTTGTTAAGGTCGGTTACCAGGTGTTCACCATATGAATGATTTTTATCTCTATACAGTTTGCGAAATGCCTGATATGACATGTATATTTATGGAAAAATGAAAATATTGTGGTCTATTAAAATGATGGAAATGAATGTTTATGATAAACTAATGAACGCACCAACCTTTTGGTTGACACTTGAAAGCATGTTTATTCTCAGATATGAAAGAAATCTTCCGCTGTGCATTTGCTCATATTAGAGTTATTACTTGGAGTCATTCATGACATATTTCAAAAGACGTTGCATTCGAGTCGTTGAGTTCATTAAGATTATTATTAAGTCAATTATAGTTGGATATATTATGAAATGGTATGCATGCCTTCAACTTTCGATGTAATCAAAGATTGTCTTTTCAAAAACAAATGCAATGTTTGTAAAATGTATCATGTAGAGGTCAAGTACCTCACGATGTAACCAAATATAATGTATTCGTCCAGATAGATTAGGACGGGTCCTGAGAGTTGGACGAATATATTACATTTGGTTACATCGCGAGGTACTTGACCTCTATATGATACATTTTACAAACATTGCATTAGTTTTTAAAAGACAAACTTTCATTTCATCGACAGTTGACGGCATGCATACCATTTCATAATATATCCAACTATAATTGACTTAATAATAATCTTGATGAACTCAACGACTCAAATGCAACGTCTTTTGAAATATGTCATGAATGACTCCAAGTAATATCTCTAAAATGAGCAAATGCACAGCGAAAGATTTCTTTATTACCTGAGAATAAACATGCTTTAAAGTTTCAACCAAAAGGTTGGTGAGTTCATTAGTTTATCGTAAATATTCATTTCCATCATTTTAATAGACCACAAGATTTTCATTTTTCCATAAATATACATCTCATATCAGGCCTTTCGCAAACTGCATAGAGATAAAAATCATTCATATGGTGAACACCTGGTAACCGACCTTAACAAGATGCATATAGAATATCCCCTATCATTCCGGGACTCCCTTCGGACATGATAAATTCGAAGTACTAAATGTAGTGACCCGAACTTTTCCATGTTTATATATATATTAAATGAAATTGTTATTTACATGATTAAGTGTTTCCAACATGTTAAGCAATCAAACTTGTTAAGACTTGATTAATTGAAATAGGTTTCATATAGACAATTGACCACCCAAGTTGACCGGTGATTCACGAACGTTAAAACTTGTAAAAACTATACGATGACATATATATGGTTATATGTATAGTTAACATGATTTTATTATAATTATGTATCTCATTAGGTATTTTAACAATGAGTTATATACATAAAAATGAGACTATTAATTTAAGAAACTCGAAAACGATATATATAACGATTATCGTTATAACAACGTCTTACTAGGTACATATTAATCATATTAAGATATTGATACACTTGGTTAATTATGTTAAATGATAATTAAATATATTATTAAGTGTATTAACAATGAAATACATATGTAAAAATAAGACTACTAACTTAATGATTTCGAAACGAGACATATATGTAACGATTATCGTTGTAACGACATTTAACTGTATATATATCATACTAAGATATATTATATATCATAATATCATGATAATATAACAATTTAACATCTCATTTGTTATAATAAACAATGGGTTAACAACATTCAACAAGATCGTTAACCTAAAGGTTTCAAAACAACATTTACATGTAACGACTAACGATGACTTAACGACTCAGTTAAAATGTATATACATGTAGTGTTTTAATATGTATTCATATACTTTTTAAAGACTTCAAGACACTTATCAAAATACTTCTACTTAACAAAAATGCTTACAATTACATCCTCGTTCAGTTTCATCAACAATTCTACTCGTATGCACCCGTATTCGTACTCGTACAATACACAGCTTTTAGATGTATGTACTATTGGTATATACACTCCAATGATCAGCTCTTAGCAGCCCATGTGAGTCACCTAACACATGTGGGAACCATAATTTGGCAACTAGCATGAAATATCTCATAAAATTACAAAAATATGAGTAATCATTCATGACTTATTTACATGAAAACAAAATTACATATCCTTTATATCTAATCCATACACCAACGACCAAAAATACCTACAAACACTTTCATTCTTCAATTTTCTTCATCTAATTGATCTCTCTCAAGTTCTATCTTCAAGTTCTAAATGTTCTTCATAAATTCCAAAAGTTCTAGTTTCATAAAATCAAGAATACTTCCAAGATTGCAAGTTTACTTCCAAGTTTTCTAAATCCATTCCAAGTAATCATCCAAGATCCAGAAACTTTTGTTACTTATAGTAGGTTATCTTTATAATACAAGGTAATAATCATATTCAAACTTTAATTCAATTTCTATAACTATAACAATCTTATTTCGAGTGAAAATCTTACTTGAACTGTTTTCGTGTCATGATTCTGCTTCAAGAACTTTCAAGCCATCCAAGGATCCTTTGAAGCTAGATCCATTTTTCTCATTTCCAGTAGGTTTATCCAAGGAACTTGAGGTAGTAATGATATTCATAACATCATTCGATTCATACATATAAAGCTATCTTATTCGAAGGTTTTAACTTGTAATCACTAGAACATAGTTTAGTTAATTCTAAACTTGTTCGCAAATAAAAGTTAATCCTTCTAACTTGACTTTTAAAATCAACTAAACACATGTTCTATATCTATATGATATGCTAACTTAATGATTTAAAACCTGGAAACACGAAAAACACCGTAAAATCGGATTTACGCCGTCGTAGTAACACCGCGGGCTGTTTTGGGTTAGTTAATTAAAAACTATGATAAACTTTGATTTAAAAGTTATTATTCTGGAAAAATGATTTTTATTATGAACATGAAACTATATCCAAAAATTATGGTTAAACTCAAAGTGGAAGTATGTTTTCTAAAATGGTCACCTAGACGTCGTTCTTTCAACTGAAATGACTACCTTTACAAAAACGACTTGTAACTTATTTTTCGGACTATAAACCTATACTTTTTCTGTTTAGATTCATAAAATATAGTTCAATATGAAACCATAGCAATTTGATTCACTCAAAACAGATTTAAAATGAAGAAGTTATGGGTAAAACAAGATTGGATAATTTTTCTCATTTTAGCTACGTGAAAATTGGTAACAAATCTATTCCAACTATAACTTAATTAACTTGTATTGTATATTATGTAATCTTGAGATACCATAGACACGTATACAATGTTTCGACCTATCATGTTGACACATCTATATATATTTCGAAACAACCATAGACACTCTATATGTGAATGTTGGAGTTAGCTATACAGGGTTGAGGTTGATTCCAAAATATATATAGTTTGAGTTGTGATCAATAATGAGATATGTATACACTGGGTCGTGGATTGATTCAAGATAATATATATCGATTTATTTCTGTACATCTAACTGTTGACAACTAGTTGTAGGTTACTAACGAGGACAGCTGACTTAATAAACTTAAATCATCAAAATGTATTAAAAGTGTTGTAAATATATTTTGAACATACTTTGATATATATGTATATATTGTTATAGGTTCGTGAATCAACCAGTGGCCAAATCTTACTTCTCGACGAAGTAAAAATCTGTGAAAGTGAGTTATAGTCCCACTTTTAAAATCTAATATTTTTGGGATGAGAATACATGCAGGTTTTATAAATGATTTATAAAATAGACACAAGTACGTGAAACTACATTCTATGGTTGAATTATCAAAATCGAATATGCCCCTTTTTATTAAGTCTGGTAATCTAAGAATTAGGGAACAGACACCCTAATTGACGTGAATCCTAAAGATAGATCTATTGGGCCTAACAAACCCCATCCAAAGTACCGGATGCTTTAGTACTTCGAAATTTATATCATATCCGAAGAGTGTCCCGGAATGATGGGGATATTCTTATATATGCATTTTTTTAATGTCGGTTACCAGGTGTTCAGCATATGAATGATTTTTATCTCTATGTATGGGATGTGTATTGAAATATGAAATCTTGTGGTCTATTGTTACGATTTGATATATATAGGTTAAACCTATAACTCGCCAACATTTTTGTTGACGTTTAAAGCATGTTTATTCTCAGGTGAATACTAAGAGCTTCCGCTGTTGCATACTAAAATAAGGACAAGATTTGGAGTCCATGTTTGTATGATATTGTGTAAAAACTGCATTCAAGAAACTGATTTCGATGTAAAATATTTGTATTGTAAACCATTATGTAATGGTCGTGTGTAAACAGGATATTTTAGATTATCATTATTTGATAATCTACGTAAAGCTTTTTAAACCTTTATTTATGAAATAAAGGTTATGGTTTGTTTTAAAAATGAATGCAGTCTTTGAAAAACGTCTCATATAGAGGTCAAAACCTCGCAACGAAATCAATTAATATGGAACATTTTTAATCAATAAGAACGTGACATTTCAGTTGGTATCCGAGCATTGGTCTTAGAGAACCAGAAAATTTGCATTAGTGTATCTTATCGAGTTTGTTAGGATGCATTAGTGAGTCTGGACTTCGACCGTGTTTTCTTTAAAAATGATTGCTTAACATTTTTGTTAGAAACTATATATTATTAACATGTATATATTATGTGATATATTAATCTCTTAACATGTTTGATATTGTGTGATAGATGTCTACCTCTAGCACAAATCCCATTGACTCACCTAATAATAACGAAGAGTCGAATATATATTGGACTGATTCACAAGTTCCCGAAGAGGAACCGGAAGAAGAATCAGAACCGGAAGAAGAATCAGAACCGGAAGAGGAGGAACCGGAGGAGGAAATAGAACCGGTGGGGGAAATAATAAAACGGTTAAGTAAAAGAAAATCCTCAACCAACCGACCAAGGTTAATTATGGTCAATGGTGTTTCCGCCAAGGAAGCAAAATATTGGGAGGATTACCAATTCTCCGATGAATCGGATTCCGATGAGAATTCCGATGATGTTATAGAAATTACCCCAACTGAATTTAAAAAGGCAAAAGAAAATAATAAGGGAAAGGGCATAAAAATAGAGAAATCTAATTCCAACCCCGATGAACTTTATATGTATCGTCAACCCCCGAAGCCCTTAAGTTGTAACAATGACCCGGGAACCTCTAAACCACCAGGTTTTTCTAAACCGTTGTGGAAAACGATAGCTCGTATTAGGGGAACATCATATATCCCTAGAAACTTGGCAAAACGAACCAAAACTGAAGAAGAAGAAATGAGCGAGTCGGAATAAGATAGTTTTATTCGTGTGGTGTAATATATGTAATATAGTGTGCTTATGCTTTATGATATATGTAAAAATTGCTTGTATTAATAAGTATTTTTTTTATGAATCTAACTCTTGTCTATTTTACAGTATAAAAACACAAAATGGATAGACAACCCAATATTTTAAGAGACCTACCCGGAGACATGATTGATGAAATCTTGTCTAGAGTCGGTCAGAATTCTTCGACACAACTATTTACGGCGAAATCAGTTTGTAAGACATTCGAAGAACGTTCCAAGAATGTCTTGGTTTATAAGAGACTTTAGTTTGAAAGATGGGGGATATCACATTGGGAAACCCATAAGTTACGATGTGTTTACTTTTGCGCATATATTGCGGGGAACCCAAATGCTATTTTACGCAACGGGTTAAGAAATTATTTTGACTCAATGTATCCGAATATAGGACTTCATGATTTAGAAAAAGCGGCTAACATGCAACATAAAGAAGCATGCTATGCTTACGGGTTAGTAATGTTCGCTTCTCACCAAAGTGAGAAAAAGAACATCGGGCTACAACTATTAAACAAAACGTTCCCACAAGTGACGGAGTCGGTAATTGGGGTAAGAAATGAGGTTTTTAGGTTATTACGAGATTGTTGGTCATTACGTAACCCTCGTCCCTTTGACGGCGTTACAACACGCTGTCTTATCAACAGCCATAACG
The DNA here is from genome assembly GCF_046630445.1 of Rutidosis leptorrhynchoides. NCBI lineage: Eukaryota > Viridiplantae > Streptophyta > Magnoliopsida > Asterales > Asteraceae > Rutidosis > Rutidosis leptorrhynchoides. The sequence continues at coordinate 319,770,561 of NC_092342.1, forward strand.
GTTATGTTCCACAAGACCAAGGATGGGAAGTAGTCCTAGTAAAACCAGAATGCATGACTTGTTTCTGGACGTATGAATTACGTGTCTTTATTGCCTTTGCTGAACGACTTGTGTACTAGCTAGAATTATCTTCACAACTATCTTGTATCAAAGTTATTGTGTGCTATATTTTATGCTTTATGTAAAATAAGCGGTATTGTAAGTTTGTAAAATATTGTATAAAAGTTTGAACGCGAAATATTATTATAATCAGTTTTTCATATAGAATTGTAGTAGTTGAATTGTATATTAGCTACTAAGTATGAACTTAACGGGTAGGTACTACCCGAATTTAAACTTATAAAATGCTAATATGAAGAAAAAGCTTTTATAAATGAGTTCATATTATGCTACGAAATACTATTAACTACTCTTAATATTCTGTATGATTAACTTGTTCTATTTGACTATTTTGAAGGAAATGGCACCGTGAATATGAATGAAGAGGAATTCCGTACTTTTCTAGCTTCAAACATAGCCGCAGTACGGGCTGCGCTACATACCAACAATAACCTTGGATCTAGCAGTACAGGAAATCGTGTAGGATGCACCTACAAAGAATTCACTGCCTGCAAACCTTTGGAATTTGATGGAACCGAAGGACCGATCGGATTGAAACAGTGGACCAAGAAGGTTGAATCGGTATTTACCATAACTAAGTGTACTGAAGAGGACAAAGTGAAGTACGCTACGCATACCTTCACAGGTTCTGCGTTAACATGGTGGAATACCTATCTAGAGCAAGTGGGACAAGATGATGCATACGCACTACCGTGGTCAGCATTCAAGCACTTGATGAACGAGAAGTACCGTCCCAGAACTGAGGTCAATAAGCTCAAGACAGAACTTAGAGGGTTACGAACCCAAGGATTTGATATTACCACGTACGAAAGATGATTCACAGAATTGTGCCTATTGTGTCTGGGAGCGTTCGAAGATGAGGAAGAGAAGATCGACGCGTTTGTGAAAGGATTACCGGAAAGAATCCAAGAAGATATAAGTTCACACGAGCCCGCCTCCATACAACAGGCATGTAGAATGGCTCACAAACTAGTGAACCAGATTGAGGAAAGAATTAAAGAACAGACGGCTGAAGAGGCCAATGTGAAGCAAGTCAAAAGAAAGTGGGAGAAAAACGGTGATAAGAATCACCAATACAACAACAACAGCAATTACAATAATAATCGCAACAATTATCCCAACAATCGCAACATCAATCGCAACTACAACAAATGGCCCAACAACAACAACAACAACAACAACAACAACAACAACAACAACAACAACAACAACAACAACAACAACAACAACAACAACAACAACAACAACAACAACAACAACAACAACAACAACAACAACAACAACAACAACAACAACAACAACAACAACAACAACAATCATCCCAACAACAATAACAACCGCAACAACAACAATCAGAAGCAGCTATGCCAAAGGTGTGAAAAGTATCACTCGGGGTTCTGCACCAAATTTTGCAACAAGTGTAAAAGAAATGGTCATAGCGCGGTGAAGTGTGAGGTCTACGGACCAGGGGTTAACAGAACGAAAGGAACAAATGGTGTCGGAACGAGTAATGGCAGAGCAAGTAGTGTCGGAGCAAGTTATGCCAATGTAGTTTGTTATAAATGTGGAAAACCGGGCCACATTATTAGAAATTGCCCGAACCAGGAGAGCACGAATGGACAAGGCCGCGGAAGAATTTTCAATATTAATGCGGCAGAGGCACAGGAAGACCCAGAGCTTGTTACGGGTACGTTTCTTATTGACAATAAATCTGCTTACGTTTTATTTGATTCGGGTGCGGATAGAAGCTATATGAGTAGAGATTTTTGTGCTAAATTAAGTTGTCCGTTGACGCCGTTGGATAGTAAATTTTTACTTGAATTAGCAAACGGTAAATTAATTTTAGCAGATAATATATGTCGGAATCGAAAAATTAAACTGGTTAGCGAAACATTTAAGATTGACTTGATACCAGTAGAGTTAGGGAGTTTTGATGTGATAATCGGTATGGACTGGTTGAAAGAAGTGAAAGCAGAGATCGTTTGTTACAAAAATGCCATTCGCATTATACGAGAAAAAGGAAAACCCTTAATGGTGTACGGAGAAAAGGGCAACACGAAGCTACATCTTATTAGTAATTTGAAGGCACAAAAACTAATAAGAAAAGGTTGCTATGCTGTTCTAGCACAGGTCGAGAAAGTACAAACTGAAGAAAAGAGCATCAATGATGTTCCCGTCGTAAAAGAATTTCCCGATGTATTTCCGAAAGAATTACCGGGACTACCTCCACATCGATCTGTTGAATTTCAAATAGATCTTGTACCAGGAGCTGCACCAATAGCTCGTGCTCCTTATAGACTCGCACCTAGCGAGATGAAAGAACTGCAAAGCCAACTGCAAGAACTATTAGAACGTGGTTTCATTCGACCAAGCACATCACCATGGGGAGCTCCTATTTTGTTTGTCAAGAAGAAGGATGGTACATTTAGGTTGTGTATTGACTACAGAGAGTTGAACAAACTTACCATCAAAAACCGTTATCCACTGCCGAGAATTGACGACTTATTTGATCAACTACAAGGCTCGTCGGTTTATTCAAAAATCGATTTACGTTCTGGATATCATCAAATGCGAGTAAAGGAGGATGATATTCCAAAAACTGCTTTTAGGATGCGTTATGGTCATTACGAGTTTATGGTTATGCCGTTTGGATTGACTAACACACCAGCTGTGTTCATGGACCTTATGAACCGAGTGTGCGGGCCATATCTTGACAAGTTTGTCATTGTTTTCATCGATGACATACTTATTTACTCAAAGAATAATCAAGAGCACGAAGAACATTTGAGAAAAGTGCTAGAAGTGTTGAGGAAAGAAAAACTGTACGCTAAGTTTTCAAATTGTGCATTTTGGTTGGAAGAAGTTCAATTCCTCGGTCACATAGTGAACAAAGAAGGTATTCAGGTGGATCCAGCAAAGATTGAAACCGTTGAAAAGTGGGAAACCCCGAAAACTCCGAAACACATACGCCAGTTTTTAGGACTAGCTGGTTACTACAGAAGGTTCATCCAAGACTTTTCCAGAATAGCAAAACCCTTGACTGCATTAACGCATAAAGGGAAGAAATTTGAATGGAAGGATGAACAAGAGAAGGCGTTTCAATTGTTGAAGAAAAAGCTAACTACGGCACCTATATTGTCATTGCCTGAAGGGAATGATGATTTTGTGATTTATTGTGACGCATCAAAGCAAGGTCTCGGTTGTGTATTAATGCAACGGACGAAGGTGATTGCTTATGCGTCTAGACAATTGAAGATTCACGAGCAAAATTATACGACGCATGATTTGGAATTAGGCGCGGTTGTTTTTGCATTAAAGACTTGGAGGAACTACTTATATGGGGTCAAAAGTAATATATATACCGACCACAAAAGTCTTCAACACATATTTAATCAGAAACAACTGAATATGAGGCAGCGTAGGTGGATTGAATTGTTGAATGATTACGACTTTGAGATTCGTTACCACCCAGGGAAGGCAAATGTGGTAGCCGACGCCTTGAGCAGAAAGGACAGAGAACCCATTCGAGTAAAATCTATGAATATAATGATTCACACTAACCTTACTACTCAAATAAAGGAGGCGCAACAAGGAGTTTTAAAAGAGGGAAATTTAAAGGATGAAATACCTAAAGGATCGGAGAAGCATCTTAATATTCGGGAAGACGGAACCCGGTATAGGGCTGAAAGAATTTGGGTACCAAAATTTGGAGATATGAGAGAAATGGTACTTAGAGAAGCTCATAAAACCAGATACTCAATACATCCTGGAACGGGGAAGATGTACAAGGATCTTAACAAACATTTTTGGTGGCCAGGTATGAAAGCCGATATTAATAAATATGTAGGAGAATGTTTGACGTGTTCTAAGGTCAAAGCTGAACATCAGAAACCATCAGGTCTACTACAACAACCTGAAATCCCGGAATGGAAATGGAAAAACATTACCATGGATTTCATTACTAAATTGCCAAGGACTGCAAGTGGTTATGATACTATTTGGGTAATAGTTGATCGTCTCACCAAGTCAGCACACTTCCTGCCAATAAGAGAAGATAACAAGATGGAGAAGTTAGCAAGACTGTATTTGAAGGAAGTCGTCTCCAGACATGGAATACCAATCTCTATTATCTCTGATAGGGATGGTAGATTTATTTCAAGATTCTGGCAGACATTACAGCAAGCATTGGGAACTCGTCTAGACATGAGTACTTCCTATCATCCACAAACTGATGGGCAGAGTGAAAGGACGATACAAACGCTTGAAGACATGCTAAGAGCATGTGTTATTGATTTCGGAAACAGTTGGGATCGACATCTACCGTTAGCAGAATTTTCCTACAACAACAGCTACCATTCAAGCATTGAGATAGCGCCGCTTGAAGCACTTTATGGTAGAAAGTGCAGGTCTCCAATTTGTTGGAGTGAAGTGGGGGATAGACAGATTACGGGTCCGGAGATAATACAAGAAACTACCGAGAAAATCATCCAAATTCAACAAAGATTGAAAACCTCCCAGAGTCGACAAAAGAGCTACGCGGATAGTAAAAGAAAAGATATAAAGTTTGAAATTGGAGAAATGGTCATGCTTAAGGTTTCACCTTGGAAAGGCGTTGTTCGATTTGGTAAACGGGGGAAACTAAATCCAAGGTACATTTAACCATTCAAGATTATAGATCGTGTCGGACCAGTAGCTTACCAACTGGAGCTACCTCAACAACTCGCGGCTGTACATAACACTTTCCATGTCTCAAATTTGAAGAAATGTTTTGCTAAATAAGATCTCACTATTCCGTTGGATGAAATCCAAATCAATGAAAAACTTCAATTCATTGAAGAACCCGTCGAAATAATGGATCGTGAGGTTAAGAGGCTTAAACAAAACAAGATACCGATTGTTAAGGTTCGATGGAATGCTCGTAGAGGACCCGAGTTCACCTGGGAGCGTGAAGATCAGATGAAGAAGAAATACCAGCATTTATTTCCAGAAGATACGTCAACACCTCCAACTGCTTAAAATTTCGGGACGAAATTTATTTAACGGGTAGGTACTGTAGTGACCTGAACTTTTCCATGTTTATATATATATTAAATGAAATTGTTATTTACATGATTAAGTGTTTCCAACATTTTAAGCAATCAAACTTGTTAAGACTTGATTAATTGAAATAGGTTTCATATAGACAATTGACCACCCAAGTTGACCGGTGATTCACGAACGTTAAAACTTGTAAAAACTATACGATGACATATATATGGTTATATATATAGTTAACATGATTTTATTATAAGTATGTATCTCATTAGGTATTTTAACAATGAGTTATATACATAAAAATGAGACTATTAATTTAAGAAACTCGAAAACGATATATATAACGATTATCGTTATAACAACGTCTTAATAGGTACATATGAATCATATTAAGATATTGATACACTTGGTTAATTATGTTAAATGATAAGTAAATATATTATTAAGTGTATTAACAATGAAATACATATGTAAAAATAAGACTACTAACTTAATAATTTCGAAACGAGACATATATGTAACGATTATCGTTGTAACGACATTTAACTGTATATATATCATACTAAGATATATTATATATCATAATATCATGATAATATAACAATTTAACATCTCATTTGTTATAATAAACAATGGGTTAACAACATTCAACAAGATCGTTAACCTAAAGGTTTCAAAACAACATTTACATGTAACGACTAACGATGACTTAACGACTCAGTTAAAATGTATATACATGTAGTGTTTTAATATGTATTCATATACTTTTGAAAGACTTCAAGACACTTATCAAAATACTTCTACTTAACAAAAATGCGTACAATTACATCCTCGTTCAGTTTCATCAACAATTCTACTCGTATGCACCCGTATTCGTACTCGTACAACACACAGCTTTTAGATGTATGTACTATTGGTATATACACTCCAATGATCAGCTCTTAGCAGCCCATGTGAGTCACCTAACATATGTGGGAACCATCATTTGGCAACTAGCATGAAATATCTCATAAAATTACAAAAATATGAGTAATCATTCATGACTTATTTACATGAAAACAAAATTACATATCCTTTATATCTAATCCATACACCAACGACCAAAAACACCTACAAACACTTTCATTCTTCAATTTTCTTCATCTAATTGATCTCTCTCAAGTTCTATCTTCAAGTTCTAAGTGTTCTTCATAAATTCCAAAAGTTCTAGTTTCATAAAATCAAGAATACTTCAAAGATTGCAAGTTTACTTCAAAGTTTTCTAAATCCATTCCAAGTAATCATCCAAGATCAAGAAACCTTTGTTACTTACAGTAGGTTATCTTTATAATACAAGGTAATAATCATATTCAAACTTTAATTCAATTTCTATAACTATAACAATCTTATTTCGAGTGAAAATCTAACTTGAACTGTTTTCGTGTCATGATTCTGCTTCAAGAACTTTCAAGCCATCCAAGGATCCTTTGAAGCTAGATCCATTTTTCTCATTTCCAGTAGGTTTATACAAGGAACTTGAGGTAGTAATTATGTTCATAACATCATTCGATTCATACATATAAAGCTATCTTATTCGAAGGTTTAAACTTGTAATCACTAGAACATAGTTTAGTTAATTCTAAACTTGTTCGCAAATAAAAGTTAATCCTTCTAACTTGACTTTTAAAATCAACTAAACACATGTTCTATATCTATATGATATACTAACTTAATGATTTAAAACCTGGAAACACGAAAAACACCGTAAAATCGGATTTACGCCGTCGTAGTAACACCGCGGGCTGTTTTGGGTTAGTTAATTAAAAACTATGATAAACTTTGATTTAAAAGTTGTTATTCTGGTAAAATGATTTTTATTATGAACATGAAACTATATCCAAAAATTATGGTTAAACTCAAAGTGGAAGTATGTTTTCTAAAATGGTCACCTAGACGTCGTTCTTTCGACTGAAATGACTACCTTTACAAAAATGACTTGTAACTTATTTTTCCGACTATAAACCTATACTTTTCTGTTTAGATTCATAAAATAGAGTTCAATATGAAACCATAGCAATTTGATTCACTCAAAACGGATTTAAAATGAAGAAGTTATGGGTAAAACAAGATTGGATAATTTTTCTCATTTTAGCTACGTGAAAATTGATAACAAATCTATTCCAACCATAACTTAATCAACTTGTATTGTATATTATGTAATCTTGAGATACCATAGAAACGTATACAATGTTTCGACCTATCATGTCGACACATCTATATATATTTCGGAACAACCATAGACACTCTATATGTGAATGTTGGAGTTAGCTATACAGGGTTGAGGTTGATTCCAAAATATATATAGTTTGAGTTGTGATCAATACTGAGATATGTATACACTGGGTCGTGGATTGATTCAAGATAATATATATCGATTTATTTCTGTACATCTAACTGTGGACAACTAGTTGTAGGTTACTAACGAGGATAGCTGACTTAATAAACTTAAAACATCAAAATGTATTAAAAGTGTTGTAAATATATTTTGATCATAATTTGATATATATGTATATATTGTTATAGGTTCGTGAATCAACCAGTGGCCAAATCTTACTTCCCGACGAAGTAAAAATCTGTGAAAATGAGTTATAGTCCCACTTTTAAAATCTAATATTTTTGGGATGAGAATACATGCAGGTTTTATAAATGATTTACAAAATAGACACAAGTACGTGAAACTACATTCTATGGTTGAATTATCGAAATTGAATATGCCCCTTTTTATTAAGTCTGGTAATCTAAGAATTAGGGAACAGACACCCTAATTGACGTGAATCCTATAGATAGATCTATTGGGCCTAACAAACCCCATCCAAAGTACCGGATGCTTTAGTACTTCGAAATTTATATCATATCCGAAGGGTGTCCCGGAATGATGGGGATATTCTTATATATGCATCTTGTTAATGTAGGTTACCAGGTGTTCAGCATATGAATGATTTTTATCTCTATGTATGGGATGTGTATTGAAATATGAAATCTTGTGGTCTATTGTTACGATTTGATATATATAGGTTAAACCTATAACTCGCCAACATTTTTGTTGACGTTTAAAGCATGTTTATTCTCAGGTGAATACTAAGAGCTTCCGCTGTTGCATACTAAAATAAGCACAAGATTTGGAGTCCATGTTTGTATGATATTGTGTAAAAACTGCATTCAAGAAACTGATTTTGATGTAAAATATTTGTATTGTAAACCATTATGTAATGGTCGTGTGTAAACAGGATATTTTAGATTATCATTATTTGATAATCTACGTAAAGCTTTTTAAACCTTTATTTATGAAATAAAGGTTATGGTTTGTTTTAAAAATGAATGCAGTCTTTGAAAAACGTCTCATATAGAGGTCAAAACCTCGCAACGAAATCAATTAATATGGAACGTTTTTAATCAATAAGATCGGGACATTTCACTAAAGCATCTGGTACTTTGGATGGGGCTTGTTGGGCCCAATAGATCTATCTTTAGGATTCGCATCAATTAGGGTGTATGTTCCCTAATTCTTAGATTACCAGACTAAAAAGGGGCATATTTGGTTTAATAATCCAGCCATAGAATGTAGTTTTAAGTACTTGTGTCTATTTCGTCAAACATTTATAAAGCAGCGCATGTATTCTCAGTCCCAAAAATATATATTGCAAAAGCATTTAAAAAGGGAGCAAATGAAACTCACAATACTGTATTTTGTAGTAAAAATACGTATGACGACATTGAACAATGCAAGGCTGGCCTTGGATTCACGAACCTATATCATTTGTATATATATATTAAAATGTATAATCGTAATCGAACAAATTTATATATATTTTTATTAATGATGTAACTTTTATATTAATAAATTATATGTTATTTCATATATCTAAATAAATAACAATTTTAATATAGTTAAGTTTCATATTATATATCTTTTTGTATAAGCAATCTTTTATATATATATATATATATATATATATATATATATATATATATATATATATATATATATATATATATATATATATATATATATATATATATCTGATTGGTATTATATATAAAATAGATATTAACTTGTTATATATGTATATTTATGTAAAAGTCATTAATATCATTAATACATACTTATATGTATTTTTACTTATAAATGTTTTTTTATTTACATAATGTTTATTTGGTAAAAATAATATTAATAATAGTAATAAAAATTGTATCTGATTATAATGATAACATTAATAATAAAAATACTATAATAATAATAATTATGGCAATTTTATTACTAATAATAGTTAGGATAATAATTTTTAATAATATAATAATAATGATCTTCATAAGATTGATAATAATGGTAATAATAATAATAATAATACATAATGATAATACTAATACTTATAGAATGTTACTATACGAATATTCATGAAAACAATAATAACTTATATTAATAATACCTATAATAATAATACGAATAATGATTATCATTATGATAATAATAACAATTATATTACTAATAATAACAATAATAATAATAATACTAAATGTTAATACTTTGTAATAATAATATTAGTAATAATAATATTAGGAATAATTTACTTACTTTAGTCATAATAATATTAATATGTGTTACATAATACTACTAATAATTATAATACTAATTATAATAATAACAATAATAATAATGATAATAATCATAATAACAATAATAATGATTTTTATTATGTAAAACTACCTTAGAAGCCCATGTTAAAAAAAAATGCACCAAGCAGGGATCGAACCCAAGACCTCCTGGATACCCGCTAACACCCATAATCAATCTTCCAATGCTTGTTTTTCTGATATAATCTCAAACCCAAAAATACATAACCCGTAATATTCTGTGTTCATATTCATGTTCTTCAAAACAATTTCAGATCGACCAGATTAGCATACCATGAAATAACAATTTTTCTTTAATAGTTTTGGGATTTATAAATAACCAGTGATGATCAATTAAATTTTTAAATCATAAGAGAAACAATTTAAAACTGCTGCTATCGAAAGAAAAGAAAAAAAATGAACTCATAAATCAAAGTCAAATTTCCAAACGTTTTTAGACTTCGATCCCTTCATGAAAAAGGTTTTAAATCGTCATTAGAAACTTTACAAATTAGCAATTTAACCAGAAACATCAGTATGGCTTCAAATATTTGGATGAACACAATAGTTGACTTTTAAATCCTAAACTTTGACTCGAAAATTTGGATTTGTTAGATGAAATTGGACCTTGAACCTTTGCAGTTAGATTAAATGGAAGTTTTCTAACTACACTGTATTAATGGATTTTAAAATTAAACTCGAATTAAGGTTTTTCAAAATTTAAAGCACGAACAGGGTACAGGCACTGAGTTCTTCAATTTTTTTTTTAAAATCGATAAATTACAACTGTAAATGGGGATGTAATTGATAATTGAGAAGGTGAGGTCGACTGGTATCATTAACACTGGAATGTATCGAGCTTATAGCAGTTGATCACGTTGAATTAGTCAGAAAAGATAAAAAAATTAATAAAAAAAGCAATAGTTTAGATATCAAAAGCTAACTGAATTTGGTTTTTTGTGTTGAATTAAACTCGCCTGGTAATCACTTTAAGGGACAGAAACAAAGATTTACACAGGTTGATGGAGGTGTGTAACAAAATCGTACGATCTCCATGTTTATATAATTTATATAATTAATATAAATAATTAATAATTATATTATTAATAATTATTATATTATTATTAATAATACTAAATAATAATAATAATAATAATAATAATAATAATAATAATAATAATAATAATAATAAAAATAAAAGAATATACAAATTATAATATTATTAATGATATAAATAATAAATTGTATTACTATAATAATAATGATAATTATTTATAATAATAATAATAATAATTCTTTATAATAATGATATTGATATTATCAAATATTAATACTAAAATTAATCATAATAACTACAATTATAATTTTACTACCGGTTATAGTAATATTAACAACGATAACAATAATGTTAATAATAATAATAACAATATAACAAATCAAATGTATCAAATTTCATATTTATGCATTACATAATAATATTAATAATACTGATTTTAGTATTAATGATAATAATATAACAACTATACTTAAACTTGTAATTACATTTATTAATTATATCATTTATTATACGAATACATCTATTGAATATTGAATATTTATATATTTTATAAATGTTACCATATAATAATTACTATTAAAAATTTTATATAGATTCATATAATATCATATATATATTTATATATTCATTGTAATAGTATCTTTATTATTCTAATTATTATTTTACATTTTTAATTTCAATTGATTAAGCGTACTTTATTAATTTAATATATTATCTGTACACTTATATTTATTTTTAATTATATATTTATATATAAATATATTTACATATTTATTTACACATAATTGTTCGTGAATCGTCGGGAATGGTCAAAGGTTAACTGAAATCATATAACCAGTTTCAAAATTTTGTAACTCAGTATTACAGACTTTGCTTATCTTGTCGAAATCACATAAAGATTAAGTTTAAATTTGGTCGGAAATTTCCGGGTCGTCACAGTACCTACCCGTTAAAGAAATTTTATCCCGAAATTTGAGTGAGGTGGTCATGGCCAACAATAAGTATGTTTTCATGACTCATATGAGTTGATAAATAGAGTTTTATTACTATAGCATAATATGGATAAAATAATTCGATTACTCGAAGCGTATGAGTGAAGCTATCACCAAAGAGTGAAATGAGTAAATACAGATTTGACTTAACCGGTGATGTAGTCACGGTTGATTTTCGAAAATCAAGAAATTAAAGAAAATCTTCGAAATCTAAGATTTGATTCTTCGACGAATAAGGAAAATTAAGATCTCTATAATTAAATACGATGATCTGCCTCGATTACTCTGTCTGATATTTTACTATAAATCAACCCCCTCCGTATCCTTACAACTCACACCTTATATTCTTTTTCCCTCAATACATACTTTAAAGTATTCGTCAATATGCTCCATCCAGTGCTGATTCTCGATATACTCCTCACTTTCATATCCGTCGTTCTTCTTTTTCATCTGCCGCCGGAAGAATCTATTTACTTCTACTATACTCTTGGTTTTATAGTGTTTTTAGTTCTCCCGTGTCTCTATATTGCTATATGCATCGATATATACGGTTTGTAATTTATGGGTTGTTGTTAGGTTTTTTATCCTCTTTTATATTTCGAAGTCCATGCTTCTATCTTCTATAATCATTGTCATCCACAGTCAATGCTCCCTTCTATTTGCTATGATTTATACTCCCATTTCTATTTCGGAGCTTCATTCTTTCGTTTCCTCTTCTTGTGATTAAGCACTGTATGTAATGCTACAGAATTCGTAGATATGAATTTCGGAATGAACATAGTTAATGTTCTAAGAAGGAAATCGTAATGGCTCGATCTTGATTTGTCAAATTACCAGAATATCTTGGAAAAGACCGAATCATCAAGAAAATATTTTCTTGATATTTTTAGAGATTAAATAGAATACAAGAGTCGTGTAACATGGCACATGATGACGGTATGGTCTGTGAATCGTCATGTCCCATTAGAAACTCGGCATGACTTACTTTAATATAATCACGTTGATCAAATGTCATTATATTATACTAACTCATGCTTCAGTTCCCAACACTACTTCAAAAACATTCATATTTCAATTTCGAATATTTTAGAATTTAGAAACTAAAACAGTTTTCTTTCTGATGTAACACTGATATTGCGAAGAGATAAATGATTACTGCTAGAAATAGTTATGAAAATATCTTCAGAAATATCGAGGATATTTATAATGAAAGATACGATGATATCTTAGAATTTCTAATATCGATGGATGATGAAGAAGATTTGTCCGTAAAAGTGTAGAGTTGGGAGCAAGGTATTCGCTAAAGATTTCATCAGAAACAGAATCATCAGGATTCTTTATGTACAAGTTTAGTCCTTGTGATTTGTTCAGAGTCTCCTTCATAGTTTCGCATAATTCGCTTTTCGGTACTAAATTTTCAATTGAGCGTTTCCAACACTCCATTCTTTATCATCATACTTTTGACTGTTAAAGTATCAACAGTTTTCGCTGCTTTATCAGCTTTCTCAAAATTCAAGAACTGATTCGTAGACTAGAGTGCTGTTCAGAATTTCAGAATGGAAGATCATAATTCTAAGAGATAAATATTATATGTATACATACAACTGTTGATGTAGACATGCTGTGAGATTTCAAAATACTGATTGCTAATTCTTAGTAATTGGTATGGCAATTCCCGTTAAAAGGTACGGATGAGTATATGATAGGGTTTTAATGAACAATGTAATGATTCTTCAGAAAGTCAAAGATCAATGAAGTTGTTGGTAAGTTTACTGCTAATGTGGTGGGATATAAACGGTTCTCCGGTAACGATGATGAAAGGCAAACTTATATATCAAGGTTATAATAAGGCTAATCCGATTGAAAGTCGAAGTTGATTTGCTGGAGCTGTGACAAAATTGGCTAAATTGAAAAAGAATTGCAATGTTATTTTTGGTAATAACAATGCCAAAGGAGCTAGCACAGATACGTGTTAAACGTTAACTCAGGTTCTGAGTGTTTTTAGGTGCATAACTATATGCATCAACCTTTTCTTTCGTAGATGAAGTACGTTTGGTTCATCCTCTCGATTGAGATGTTTTCAAGAATCATGAAAGGTTTGGACGTAGATTGTAATCGTCAAGATACAAATGAGGTTTAAGATAAAATCAAGTGGCAAACTTGAAGAGATGTTTAGTTTCATATGTTATAATCACTATTTTAATTCATTTTAATTGCCCAATATTGGTAGTCCACAGTTGATAGTCCACAGTTAACAGTTCAATAATTCATATATAGTTTAATATATAATATTCGAATTAATTAAATACATGTCGTGACCCATTGTATACATGTCTCAGACTCGATCACAACTCAAAGTATATATATTATTGTAGAATCAACGTCAACCATGTATAGCTAACTCAAGCATTACTGCATATAGAGTGTCTATGGTTATTCCAAATAATATATATAGATGCGTCGATATGATATGTCAAAACCTTGTATACATGTCCCGATATTTAAAGTGCGTAAAATAAATAACAGAAATTAAATGACGATAAATAAAATTGCGATAATTTAAATTGCAATAATTAAATTGCGATAAATAAATGTAATACGGAATTGGCAGTTAGCTAGGAATAGTTAGCTAGGATTTTGTTAGCGTGGATTCTTAACAAAATTTCTCATAGTTAATTTGTTTATTTCTAACAAATTTTATTTTGTCAAATATTTTCTTCATTATACCACTTGTTGGATTCTGATAAGTCAAAATCCAAATATGAAATTGAATAAAAAATGGTTATTCTGTGGTGAACGGATTCGTATATCTGTGGATATAAGTAGGATAGTAAATGACTGTTGAATCAGATTCGAAGAATGTACAGTGTAAATTATTAATGTGAAATCTAAATGTTCCTCGGGTATTACCTACCCGCTAAAATATTTTCACCATTAACAGTCTGTACAAAAGAATTTTTAATTATAATCTTTATGAAAACATATATACATATATATTTTCTTCATATGTAATCATGGATTTAATGAGTTAATATGATATTAACTCATCTGATTTACGGCTAGAATTAGACGACATAATCTCTAAAACATTAGAGATTACATAATCGCCATGAAGAACGAAGATAATTGATATAGAACGATACATAGAATGATGATTATACTCGAGGTACAGAATGAGATGTTGAGGCATGGATTGTTGATGGTACTAGTGCTATTACTGAAGGTACTGTTGATGCCGGTGATGTTGCTGAAGCTGGTAAATTTTGCACCATATTCTCCTAATTGATTACTCGAGCGCGAAGTTCGTTGACTTATGATGTGGTAGCGGATGCGTACGAAATACTATTAGATTTTACTACGATATATGACGAAATATTACAGAAGTTTTAATTTATTTATTTACAGATGGGATATACCTAAACCTTGCTACAACACTATAGGCAGTGTACCTAATCGTAGAGTAGTATAGTTTTAGTAAGTCCGGTTCGTTCCACAGGGAGACGGCTTATTTTACACTATATTTTTATATAACTATATTTGTACAAAATATAAATATAAATATATTGCAATTATTTTTATTAGAAAAGGGAGGTTTTACCGTTTAATGACTGGTTTGTCGATTTTATATTTTAAGCGAAGCGTAAAGTAAATGACGATATTTAACTAACGATAAAATAAAAAACAATAATTAAAATAACAACAAATAAAAGTAAAAGGAAATATGAAATAAAATATATTATGCTTATTTAAACTTCCGTACTCATGATGTTTGACATTTTGATTTTAATTTATTACCCTGGGTTAATTGTTCTTTGTCCTGGATTATTTGATAAGTCCATCTGGTTTTGTCCATAATAGTCCATCGGTCATAATTATAAAGTGCGAGGGTCTTCGCCAAATTAACCTTATACCCGAAGTCAAATATTCCAACTAATTGGGGACATAAACTGTAATAAGGTTTTAATACATTGTTAATGATTACACCAGGTTATCGACTGCGTGTAACCCAAGGTTTTAATACTTATTAACAATTACACCAATTTCCCTTGAATGTAATCCACCCCTGTTTCAATGAGTCTATTGACTATTAATCCATCCTCGTGTCCGGTCAAATGAATAATTATTAGTATTTATAAATATCCCGCTCACCGTACCCAGTCAAGCATATGTGGTTATATATAGATACGTCAAATTATAAATCTCTATTTTAAATTAACAAGATATCATTTAGTTAATCAAATATAAAGCCAATTAATAGCCCATAGTCCAATTTTCACAAGTGTCGGTCTTTTGTCCAAACCCCAATTATGGTCCAAAGCCCAATAACCCCATCGTAATATTTATCCCAACATCATGATTACTTCGGCTCAAATAAGCATAATAATAACTTAAGTACGATACATAATTAAAAAGGGAGAATTTAGCTTACAGTGATTATTAATCGCGTAGTGTTACAGAGATAGAGTTCCGACTTTAAAACCCGTAAAATAGCCGTTACAATACCCAAACTAAATAATATAAAATGAAACTATATTATATATATATATATATATATATATATATATATATATATATATATATATATATATATATATATATATATATATATATATATATATATCATTGAGGGAGAGAAAGATGGATATATATTATGTTTTTTTGTCGAACAGAAGCCTGGTATTTATAGGCATAATTCCTGATTCTGATGCCCATGCGAGTGCATGGGGTTTTAGTGCAAATCTCATGCACTCGCATGGGCTCATGCACTCGCATGGGTTTTATGCCTATTTCCCATGCGATCGCATGGCTGTCAGATCCAGCTCACATATTTTTTGTTTTCTTGCTTGTCGACATATTATTATATATATATATAATATATAATTTATATTAATTATATATATATTATATTATATTCTTGTGCATAGTTGACTTGTAATTTTCGCTCCGTTGTCTCGTACATTTACGCCCGGTTTATGTCTCGGTTCTGGTTTCTCGAACATCTTTTCGTATGCTTTAATATCTTGTACTTTGCATTTTGTGGCTTGTACTCTTGTAAATTTTAGACGTTTCTCATCAATAAATGGAACCACTTGGATTGTAACTTGTACATTTGAGCTTTTTGGTCATTTGCGTCTTCAAATCGTCATTTTCTTCTTTTGTCTTCGCACTTATTTATTTAAACGAATATTACATAAAAATAGAATAATAGCAACTAAAAGCTTTACATATTGGGATGATATTGCGACTAAATATATGTTCATTTGGAGCACTATCAAATATCCCCACACTTGAACGTTGCTTGTCCTCAAGCAATACAGAACTTGAAATTAAATCACACAAATCACTTCTTTATTCTTCACACTTTATACATTAGTGATTTTGATACGGCGGTATAAACAATGATAGTAACAATGTGGTTTACAGTCCCACATGACTATGAAAATTTAGATCCTTTAAGAAAATTGGATCTTTATGAAAACTTTTGATCTTTTGAAAATTCATTCTAGCTTTTACCCTAGATAAGTTTTCCGGAATAACCCTTCACCGGTGTTTGCAAAATGTTTTTGTGAGTTTTGTGGGTTTTGTGGGTTTCAGATTTTAAAATTTTAGTTCAAAACTTGCGGTTTTGTGTCACCCACTTGCTAACCTTGTATTAGGAAAGCACACATCCAGTATACTTGCTCCGTATATTACCTTTCGGTAAACTACCGTCTGGTTGTAAAGGAAAGTGATGAACAAGCAACTGTTAAGGCAATGTCTAATGACATGCAGATAATCATGGTCCACAACGTGTCAGATGCAATTACTATCCTTTGTAGGAGAAATAGTAAAGATCACCCTATAATTTTTCGGTCTGTGAAATGCCCCGTTCATATTAATTATAAACGTTTCATATTAATTGGTTTCTTTGCTAGGTTTTGACCTCTATATGAGACGTTTTTCAAATCTTGCATTTGTTTTTTAAAAAAAACAACCATAATCTTTATTATTGAATAAAGGTCTTAATGACATAATTTAGATTGTCTATCAAAGACAATCTCCTCAAATAAATAAGTTTTTACACAACCCATTATAATATGATCAAATATATTACAACAAATACTCCGAAAGCAAGTTTAAACAAT
Source organism: Rutidosis leptorrhynchoides (assembly GCF_046630445.1). Taxonomy (NCBI): domain Eukaryota; kingdom Viridiplantae; phylum Streptophyta; class Magnoliopsida; order Asterales; family Asteraceae; genus Rutidosis; species Rutidosis leptorrhynchoides. Next base: position 319,788,539 of record NC_092342.1, read on the forward strand.
AAAACAATTATGCCGACTCTAAATCTTGACCTCGGGTTGGCATACGACAGCGGAAGCGTTTTTAATATTCACCTGAGAATAAACATGCTTAAAATGTCAACAAAAATGTTGGTGAGTCATAGGTTTAATTTCTACATAATAATCATAACATTTAATAAGCCACAAGATTTCATTTAATTAAATGCGCAGGATCATTACAACAGCAAAAATCATTCATATGATGAGTCTCCTGGTAATCGACCTTAACATAGAGTGCTTAAGATATCTGGCATCATACATTCCACTATTCAAATGTATGACAAGAACCCTTCGAAGTACTAAAGCATTTCCACTATTCGAAAATGGGGGTGGTTGGTGCCCGTAGATCTACCTTTAGGATTCGCGTCAATTAGTGTTTTTCACTAACTCTTAGGTTACCAAGCATAATAATAATAAGTACATATATCCGGTATAACAAATCAATCGTAGAATGTAGTTCCATGAACTTGTGCTTATTTTGTAAAACATTTATAAATTTTGCATGTATTCTCATCCCAAAATAATTTAAATAGTAAAAATGGGACTATAACTCACTTTCACAGATTACTAATTCGTCGAGAATTAAACTTGGCCACGGGTTGATTTATGAACCTATAACAATATATACATATATTAAAATATGATCGAAATATATTCACAATATTTTCTTTATTACTTGTTGATGATTTTAGTTGTCCAGTTAGCAGTCCAATGTTAGTAGTCCATAATTTGTCGTACATGAATAACTTAATATATATCTTGAATCAATCCACAACCCAGTGTATACATATCTCAGTATTGATCACAACTCAAACTATATATATATTTTAGAATCAACCTCAACCCTGTATAGCTAACTCCAACATTTGCATATAGAGTGTCTATGGTTGTTCAGCAATATATATATATAGATGGGTCGACATGATAGGTCAAAACATTGTATACATGTCTATGGTATCTCAAGTTTACATAATATACAATATAAGTTGATTAAGTTATGGTTGGAATAGATTTCTTACAAATTTTCACGTAGCTAAAATGAGTAGTTTTTACCAATTTTGTTTTACCCGTCATTTCTTCGTTTCAAATCCGTTTTGAGTGATTTAAGCGGCTCTGGTTTCATATTGAACTTAAATTTATTAAACTAAACAGAAAAAGTATAGCTTTATAGTCAGAAATATAAATTACAAGTCGTTTTTGAAAGAGGTAGTCATTTCCGTCGAAAGAACGACATCTTGATGACTATTTTGAAAAACATACTTTCACTTTGATTTTAACCATGATTTTTGGATATAGTTTCATATTCATAAGAAAAATCATTTTACCAGAAGTATAGCTTTTAAATCAAAGTTTTTCATAGTTTTTAATTATCCAAACCAAAACAGCCCCCGGTTGTACTACGACGGCGTATATCCGGTTTTACGGTGTTCTTCGTGTTTCCAGGTTTTAAATCATTAAGTTAGCATATCATATAGATATAGAAAATGTGTTTAATTGATTTTAAAAGTTAAGTTAGAAGGATTAACTTTGTTTGCGAACAAGTTTAGAATTAACTAAACTATGTTCTAGTGATTACAAGTTGTAGCTCTTCGAATAAGATAGTTTTATATGGATGAATCGAATGATGTTATGAACATCATTACTACCTCAAGTTTTCTGGATAAACCTACTAGAAATGAGAAAAATAGATCTAGCTTCAAAGGATCCTTGGATGGCTTGAAAGTTCTTGAAGTAGAATCATGACACGAAAACAAGTTCAAGTAAGATTTCCACTTGAAATAAGATTGTTATAGTTATAGAAATTGAATCAAAGTTTGAATATGAATATTACCTTGAATAAGAAAGATAACCTACTATAAATAACAAAGGTTTCTTGATCTTAGATGATAAGTTAGAATGGATTAGAAAGCTTGGAAGTAGTCATGAAGACTAGATATGATTCTTGAAGTGTTCTTGAAAGATGGTTGTTTTTATGATGATTAAAGCTTGTAATTGAAGCTAAAAGATGGTGAAAATGCTTGGAGATGATCAAATATGATGTTAGGAGTATTTTGAGAGAGAAATTGGAGTGTAAGTATGAGAAAATGTAGTGAAGAAATGGTGTGCATTCATGAATACGTTTTTTACATTTTATAAAGAAAAAAAGATACTTAAGTTGGTTTTCTTGCTAAATAATTCATGCAAGTTGACAAATGATGGTTCCCACATGATCTTTAATCATTTAAGGATGCTAAGGAGAAGATTTTTATTAGTATAGATGAATAGTAAATACATCTAGAAGCTGCGTATTATACGAGTACAATACCATACATGTACGAGTAGAATTTTTGATGAAAATGAATGAGAATGTATTTGTAAGCATTTTTGTTAACTAGAAGTACTTTGATATGTGTCTTGAAGTCTTTCAAAAGTGTACTAATACATCTTAAAACACTACATGTATATACATTTTAACGGAGTCGTTAAGTCATCGTTAGTAGTTACATGTAAGTGTTGTTTTGAGACCTTTAAGTTAACGATCTTGTTAAATATAATTGACCCATTGTTATTACACTTAAATGAGATGTTAAATTGTTATGTTACATGTTAACATGGTGTATTATCATATCTAATATCATATATATATATATATATATATATATATATATATATATATATATATATATATATATATATATATATATATATATATATATATATATATATATATATATATATATATATATGTGTGTGTGTGTGTGTGTGTGTGTGTGTGAAATACTATTACAACGATAATCGTTACATATATGTATATTGTTTCGAAGTCTTTAAGTTAGTAGTATCATCTTATATATATAACTCATTGTTATTATACTTAATGAGATACTTAAATATCATTTAATCAAATCATAAATATATATATATCCAAATATATATTCCTTTAATTAATTATTACGATATATGACGTTCGTGAATCGTCAGACAGACTAGGTGTCCAAACGTTTGTATAAAATTCATTCCAAATAACCAAGTCTTAAGGAGTTTGATTGCTTAACATGTTGGAAACATTAATTATGTAAATATTAATCTTCTATATATTAGCGGAAAAATCCGGGTCGTTACATTACACACCCGTTAAATTAAATTTCGTCCCGAAATTTAGAATAGTACCTAGTTAACGTGCGATATCGGAAAACAAATGCGGGTACTTCAGCTTCATTTGGTCTTCTCATTCCCAAGTAAATTCAGGTCCTCTACGAGCATTCCATCGAACCTTAACGATTGGTATCTTACTTTTTTTGAGTCGTTTTGTAACGACCCGCACTTTTTCGATCATACTATACTTATAAGATTAATATTTACATAAATTAAACCTTGCCAACATGATAAGCAATCCAAATTGTCGAGATTTATATTTCCGAAAAGAATTTTACACAACGTTTGACCGTCTAGTTTGACCGATGATATCACGAACTATACAATATATGATAATTATACGTTTGTGTATATATATGTATATATACATATTTAACATGATTAATGAATGTTTTAATATCTCATTTTGTATTAATAACAACAAGTTATATGTGTATTTTGAAACTACTAACTTAAGTTTTCAAAATGATAACAATACGTAACGTTATTTGACTTAAATACTTAAGACTATAATGTTTATACATATATTGTATAAGTAATGTATTTAATCACTTTTAAGAACTTAAATACATAAAATCATATAAGTGTATTCACAAAAGATAGCTATATTTGAATCCTCATTCCATTTTTCACAAAATTTCCATACGTATACCTAGAGTATTTGTACTCGTATCATACCAAGCTTCTATACGTATTTACTAATAGTAAATACACATCAAATCACCACCTAACCAGCCCTTATTCATGCATTATGTATAAGGTAATTACTTTTGAATCATTGCAAGACTAATTACAAAAATACAAACTAGAATTTTGTCATGTTATCCTTAAAGATCACATTTTTAGGAGTATATATGTATCATCATTTTTGATTCATTTTTACTTCAATCTCTTAACTAAAAACACACACTCTTTCTTACTCTCTAAACTTCATAACAATCCAGCAAAGTTCCATAAAGATCTAGCTTCAAAAACCATACTAAAACACCATAAGAAAACCATACAAAAACACCTCAAGAAAACCTTCCGAGAACACCAACTTACTTCCAATCTTTCATCCACTTCCATCACCCTTTTGATTCTAGCTTCTTACTCCTCTTTTACAGCAAACTTATCCAAGGAACTTGAGGTAGAATCTATGTTCATAACCTTATTCAATTCATATATATATAGCTATCTTATTTTGTGGTACAAAAGTTTAACAACAAGAACATAGTTTGAATGTTTTCAAACTTGTTTGCAAACTAAATAGATCCTTCTAACTTAACTTTTAAAATACTTCAAGACCTGTAATATAACTTATGTATATACTAATTTAACAAGGTAAAACTTGGTTTTTCAAAGTATAAGTATTTTTAGAAAAATGGTCATTAAATGATTTTGTTGTAACAAAAATGTTTAACTTCATATGTTTCACTAATGTTTCACTTATGCCGTATGATTTTGAATACAAACCAAGGTATTTACAGTTCATAGTCTTAAAGAAGAACTCGATCCAAGAAGATGGCAATTTGAATCAACGAAAACGGATTTGTAACGAAGAAACTATGACCGAAACAAAATTGGTTATCCTAGATCATTTCAACTACGGGATCAATTGGAAAAAAATGATATAAATCACATATTTCTAAGATAACATGATATTTTATATATATGTACTTATAATTCAATTTTATATGGTTCAGGATCACCCGTAAACAACACGAGAAGATTAATCATAAGATCCCATGATTGTACGCAACACGTCATTTGACAACACCGGTACTTTATGTACGCAACACGTCATTTGACAACACCGGTACCATGGGTCAAGATTAATCTCGACCAATACATATACGATGGGGTTTTATTTATTTCGTTGGGGGTTTTGTTTATTGCGGGTATATTAAACATCTAAAAATGAACCATTAAAAATTGAATTACTAACATCGGAATGCTAACTACGGACTAAGGAAATATTCAAAATATTAAAAGTATAACAAGTATATATATATATAACGTTTGTTTTAAAATGAAAACATATTGATATATTATATATGGATAGGTTCGTGATATCAACCGGAAGACCGAGTCAAAATATATATATCATCAAGACAAGAGTGAGTATATAGTCCCACTTTTAAACTCTAAATATTTCGGGATGAGAATACATGTATTTTATGTTTTACGCTATGGACACAAGTAACTGAAAAATATATTCTACGTTGAGTTGTACCACTGGCATACTTCCCTGTAGCTTGGTAACTAATATTTACAGCGGTAATGTAAACGCGAATCCTGTTGATAGATCTATCGGGCCTGACAACCCCAATCGGACTGGACGACCAGTATTCAACGGTTGCACAGTACTTCGTTTTGTAACTACACTTGGTACGGTGTAGTAAGATTTCATATTAAAGGGAATATGCGACGTGAAAATGTTAAGTATGGTTACCAAGTGCTCAACCACTTAGAATATTTTTATTGAAATGTTTATATACGAAATCTTGTGGTCTATATATATATATTGCTGCGCACTAAACCTATATCTCACCAACTTTATGTTGACGTTTTTAAACATGTTTATTCTCAGGTGATAATTAAAGCTTCCGCTGCATTATGTTGAATCTAAGCAGGATCATGCGTACTCATATTTGTGTCAAAAATAAAACTGCATATCCGAGGACGTGTGTTGTAAAATATGCTAGAAATCGTGTTGTTATTATCATTTGTAAAGTTTGTAAGTCGAAGATTATCGTTAAACGATAATCATCTTTTTATTGTCTAAAGCTTGTAACAAAAATAATGGTTTGGTTTGTAATGTATAATATATGCAGTTTTCCTTTTTAAAAATGTCGCATATAGAGGTCAATACCTCGCAATGAAATCATACGTTATCTAACACGTTCTTATGGTTAAGGACGGGTTATGACATGTGGTATCAGAGCGTTGGTCTTAGCGAACCAGGTCTGCATTAGTGTGTCTAACCGAGAAGCCGTTAGGATACATTAGTAAGTCTGGACTTTGACCGGGTCTGATTTAAAAAAAAAAAAAACCATTGCTTATCACTGTTGGTTAAAATTTATATGTAAATATTATATAAGTACTAATGGGTTAGTTGTTGTGTGATAGATGTCGAGCTCAAAAATTGTTATCACAATCAACGACTCCGAATCAGAATCTTCAGATGGCGTTCCAGTCATTAACCTGTCCGATGACGAAAATGATATCCTTGGGGAAGACTCACAAATTCCGGATGAACCAACTATAGAGAACCCGGAAAGTGAACCCGAGGAGGAAAGTGAACCCGAGGAGGAAAGTGAACCCGAGGAAGAAAGTGAACCCGAGGAAGAAATACAGGAAATTACAAAAGACGAGTTCGAACTAGGAAAGAAACGAAAGGCTAATGAATTAGAAAATCCAAATCCCGAGTTTAATGAGAATGATGTGGCACCAATTCCACTCAACACTACCACCCCTATCCCCGCTATTCCTATTCGTTCTGTCCCGGCATCCAGTTCTTCAGTCCCACAGCCAAAATATAGGCAGACAGTTAGGATAAGCGTTAAGCAAATCTTTGTGTCTAAACGTCCTAGAAAATAGATCAAACGATGCGCTGCTGTGTCAAACCATGGAACCGAATAATGTTTTGTATAATATTAATAGTGTGGTTTGCTTAATGTTCGATGTAAGATCAGCATATGTAAAATATTGAAGTATGAAATGCAATAATTTTCCATGGTTAAGTATTATTTAGATTGTAGTAATTGATTCTGTACTAAGCTATTAAGTATGAACATTAACGGGTAGGTACTACCCAAGATATAATTATAAAACGCTAATAAGAAGAAAAGGCTTTTATAATAATACCTAGTTCATATTATTAATAAGCTATAATGTACTATAAATACACACTACATCTATAATAATCCATGTGAATAATTATTTTCTTTCATTAGGAAATGGCGCGATTGAATCGAATGACGGAACAAGAACTCGAGGAACTCATCAACCAGCGAGTGAACGACAGAATGTTATGGGTTGAGGCTGCAAGAGCTGCTGCAGTTAATCCAAATCCTCGTGTAGGATGCTCCTACAAGACGTTCCAAGCTTGCAAGCCCTCATCATTCAGTGGAACGGAAGGACCGATCGGTTTAACCCGATGGATAGAAAAGATGGAGACGGTGTTCAAAATCAGTGGTTGTGATGAAAAAGACATGACCAAGTTTGCATCGTGCACTTTACAAGATAGTGCACTCACATGGTGGAAGAATTATGTGAAGGCGGTAGGAGGAGATGTAGCTTATGATACTCCATGGGAAGAATTCAAAGCAATGATAATCACCGAGTATTGTCCAAGGAATGAGGTTATTAAGTTAGAAGATGAGTTACGAAGTTTGAAGGTGGTTGGTACTGAAATCACCAACTACAACCAGCGATTCATGGAATTAGTTTTGCTATGTCCTGAATTGGTTCCAACCGAAGAACGGAAGATTGAAATGTACAAAGCTGGTTTGCCCAAAAAGGTCAAGGCAAATGTTACAGCATCGAAACCTAAGACAATTCATGAAGCTATAACCATGGCGAACGAGCTAATGGATCAGGTCATTTTGGACAAGAAAGCATTCAATACTGAGGTGAAGGTATTGGGAAACAAGAAAAAGTGGAATGGAAGTTATGATCGAGGTAACCAACAACAACCTTATAAGAAACAAGAAACCACAAAAGGTGCGAGTAGTGGTTCAGGTTTTGGTTATAAAGGACAAAGTCCTTTATGCAACCGTTGCCATAAACATCACTTTGGTTACTGTAGTGTGTTATGCACCAAGTGTAATCGACAAGGTCATCTTGCGGAAGATTGTAAGGCTCTCGTTACAAATGGCAACAAGACTCCTGCCACCAACGCAAATAGAACTGCTTTGGCTACCATTACTTGTTTTGGTTGTGGAAAACAAGGTCACTATAAGAGTCAGTGCCCGAATCAGAATGGCGGACCTGCACGTGGAAGAGCGTTTGTTATTAATGCTAGAGAGGCACGAGAAGACCCGGAGCTTGTTACGGGTACGTTTACCATTAATAACTTATCAGCATCTATTTTATTTGATACTGGCGCCGATAGAAGCTACGTGTGTATAAATTTTTACACTAAATTGAATTGTTCATCATTACCTCTAGATGCTAAGTACATGATTGAGTTAGCTAATGGTAAACTAATTAAAGCCGATAAAATTTGTCGTGATTGTAAGATAAATTTAGCCGGAGAAACATTTAAGATTGATTTGATACCCGTAGAATTAGGAAGTTTTGATGTAATAGTCGGCATGGACTGGATGTCCAAAGTAGGAGCGGAAGTTGTTTGTGCCAAGAAGGCAATTCGTATTCCTGGTAAGGATAAAATGCCGGTGATGATTTACGGAGAGAAGGGTGATTCAAAGCTAAAACTCATTAGCTGTTTGAAAGCCAAAAAGTGTTTAGAAAAGGGATGTTACGCTATTTTAGCACATGTTAATAAAGTCGAAAAGGAAGAGAAGTGCATCAATGACGTGCCTGTGGCAAGAGATTTTCCCGAAGTTTTTCCGGAAGAATTGCCGGGATTACCTCCATTTAGATCTGTAGAATTTCAAATAGATTTAGTACCAGGAGCCGCACCAGTGGCTCGTGCTCCATATAGACTTGCACCGTCCGAGTTAAAAGAACTTCAGAGTCAGTTAAAAGAATTACTGGATCGTGGATTCATACGACCAAGTACTTCACCGTGGGGAGCTCCAATTTTATTCGTCAAGAAGAAAGACGGATCTTTCCGAATGTGTATAGATTATCGTGAATTAAATAAGTTAACTATCAAGAATCGGTATCCACTACCGAGAATTGATGACTTATTTGATCAATTGCAAGGATCATGTGTTTATTCGAAAATCGACTTAAGATCGGGCTATCATCAACTACGCGTCAAAGAAGAGGACATTCTGAAAACTGCTTTTCGGACACGTTATGGTCATTACGAATTTTTGGTTATGCCGTTTGGATTGACGAATGCGCCAGCTGTATTCATGGACCTCATGAATCGAGTTTGTAGTCCGTATTTAGATAAGTTTGTTATCGTTTTCATTGATGATATTCTTATCTATTCCAAGAGTGAGCAAGAGCATGAAGAGCATTTAAGGTTGATACTGGAGTTGTTGAGAAAAGAACAACTTTATGCTAAATTTTCTAAGTGTGCTTTCTGGTTGAAAGAAGTACAATTTCTTGGCCACGTTGTTAGTAGCAAAGGAATTCAGGTTGATCCAGCAAAAATTGAAGCTATTGAAAAATGGGAGACTCCTAAGACACCAACGCAGATACGCCAATTTTTGGGTTTAGCCGGTTATTATAGAAGGTTTATTCAAGATTTTTCTCAAATAGCTAAGCCGTTGACAGCATTAACGCAAAAAGGGAAGAAATACGAATGGACCTCGGAGCAGGAGAACGCATTTCAATTATTGAAGAAGAAGTTAACTACGGCGCCTATTTTATCGTTACCTGAAGGGAACGATGATTTTGAAATATATTGTGACGCTTCGCGACAAGGTTTTGGTTGTGTTCTTATGCAACGAAAGAAAGTAATTGCATTTGCATCCCGACAATTGAAGATTCACGAGCGGAATTATACGACGCATGATCTAGAACTGGGAGCAGTCGTGTTTGCATTGAAGATGTGGAGACATTACTTGTATGGGGTTAAATTCACTGTGTTTACTGATCATAAAAGCCTTCAACATATTTTCGATCAAAAACAGCTGAACATGAGGCAACGTAGGTGGGTTGAGTTAATAAATGACTATGATTGTGAAATTCGTTATCATCCCGGGAAAGCGAACGTGGTGGCAGACGCTCTAAGCAGAAAGGAACGAGAACCAATTCGAGTACGAGCGATGAACATAAAAATTCGCATGAATCTCAACTCACAAATCAAAGAAGTTCAACGAGAAGCACTTACTAAAGAAAATATAGGAAATGAAATAATGAAGAAGTATGAGAAGCAACTCGTTATGCGGGAAGATGGAATTCGATATTTTGCAAATCGTATTTGGGTACCGAAGTTGGGTGGATTAAGGAAGTTGATATTGAACGAGGCACATAAGACAAGATATTCGATACATCCTGGAGTTGGAAAGATGTACCAAGATCTTAAGACGCATTATTGGTGGCCTAATTTGAAGACAGACGTTGCAACATATGTTGGGGAATGTTTAACTTGTTCCAAAGTCAAAGCAGAACATCAAAAGCCGTCAGGGTTACTTCAACAACCAGAAATTCCAGAATGGAAATGGGACGGTATTACCATGGATTTCATCACGAAGTTACCAAAGACTGCCTGGGGATACGACACCATTTGGGTGATTGTTGATCGTCTCACCAAGTCTGCACATTTCTTGCCTATAAAGGAAACAGATAGAATGGAGAAACTATTACGATTGTATATAAAGGAAGTTGTTTCAAGGCATGGAATACCTATTTCCATTATATCCGATCGTGATAGTAGATTTACCTCAAAGTTTTGGCAATCACTACAGGAGGCACTAGGAACTCGGTTGGATATGAGTACCGCATATCATCCACAAACCGATGGACAGAGTGAAAGAACGATTCAGACTCTCGAAGACATGCTCAGGGCATGTGTGATCGATTTTGGAAACGGATGGGATAAATACCTACCGTTAGCAGAATTCTCGTATAATAATAGTTATCATGCGAGCATTGGAGCTGCGCCATTCGAAGCATTGTACGGAAGGAAGTGTAGATCTCCTATCTGTTGGAATGAAGTAGGAGATCGACATTTAACTGGTCCCGAGATCATACACGAAACGACCGAGAAGATAGTACAAATCAAGGAGAGATTGAAAACATCCCGTAGTCGCCAAAAGAGCTACGCCGATGTTCGAAGGAAACCATTAGAGTTTCAGGTTGGGGACATGGTTATGCTAAAGGTGTCACCTTGGAAAGGTGTAATACGTTTCGGCAAAAGGGGTAAACTGAACCCAAGGTACGTAGGCCCGTTCAAGATCATCGAACGCATTGGACCGGTAGCTTATCGACTCGAGTTACCGCAACAACTCGCCGGAGTACATAATACCTTTCACGTCTCAAACCTTAAGAAGTGTCTTGCAAAGGAAGACCTCACCATTCCTCTTGAAGAAATTCATGTCGACGAGAAACTACAATTCGTCGAAGAACCAATTGAAATCATGGACCGTGAAGTTAAACAGCTCAAACAGAGCAATATACCGATTGTTAAGGTTCGTTGGAATGCTAGAAGAGGTCCCGAGTTTACTTGGGAACGAGAGGATCAGATGAAACGAAAGTATCCGCATTTGTTTCTCGATGACGCAAAATAGGTACAATTTTAAAATTTCGGGACGAAATTTATTTAACGGGGAGGTAATGTAACGACCCGCACTTTTTCGATCATACTATACTTATAAGATTAATATTTACATAAATTAAACCTTGCCAACATGATAAGCAATCCAAATTGTCGAGATTTATATTTCCGAAAAGAATTTTACACAACGTTTGACCGTCTAGTTTGACCGATGATATCACGAACTATACAATATATGATAATTATACGTTTGTGTATATATATGTATATATACATATTTAACATGATTAATGAATGTTTTAATATCTCATTTTGTATTAATAACAACAAGTTATATGTGTATTTTGAAACTACTAACTTAAGTTTTCAAAATGATAACAATACGTAACGTTATTTGACTTAAATACTTAAGACTATAATGTTTATACATATATTGTATAAGTAATGTATTTAATCACTTTTAAGAACTTAAATACATAAAATCATATAAGTGTATTCACAAAAGATAGCTATATTTGAATCCTCATTCCATTTTTCACAAAATTTCCATACGTATACCTAGAGTATTTGTACTCGTATCATACCAAGCTTCTATACGTATTTACTAATAGTAAATACACATCAAATCACCACCTAACCAGCCCTTATTCATGCATTATGTATAAGGTAATTACTTTTGAATCATTGCAAGACTAATTACAAAAATACAAACTAGAATTTTGTCATGTTATCCTTAAAGATCACATTTTTAGGAGTATATATGTATCATCATTTTTGATTCATTTTTACTTCAATCTCTTAACTAAAAACACACACTCTTTCTTACTCTCTAAACTTCATAACAATCCAGCAAAGTTCCATAAAGATCTAGCTTCAAAAACCATACTAAAACACCATAAGAAAACCATACAAAAACACCTCAAGAAAACCTTCCGAGAACACCAACTTACTTCCAATCTTTCATCCACTTCCATCACCCTTTTGATTCTAGCTTCTTACTCCTCTTTTACAGCAAACTTATCCAAGGAACTTGAGGTAGAATCTATGTTCATAACCTTATTCAATTCATATATATATAGCTATCTTATTTTGTGGTACAAAAGTTTAACAACAAGAACATAGTTTGAATGTTTTCAAACTTGTTTGCAAACTAAATAGATCCTTCTAACTTAACTTTTAAAATACTTCAAGACCTGTAATATAACTTATGTATATACTAATTTAACAAGGTAAAACTTGGTTTTTCAAAGTATAAGTATTTTTAGAAAAATGGTCATTAAATGATTTTGTTGTAACAAAAATGTTTAACTTCATATGTTTCACTAATGTTTCACTTATGCCGT